>NC_135265.1:8179020-8424020 GCF_051311805.1 Agelaius phoeniceus
ATCCAGTACCCAGTCTGGGGTCACTATTTTAATGCTGTCCCGTTTATAAGCACATTCATATTTTTCCTGGGGGGGAAAAAAAAGTTATTTAAAGACAAAAACAATCACAAATAAGTTCTTTGAGATCAGGGCTAGAGGATGGAGAGGGAGATTACAAGGACACTGTCCAATACCAGACAGTAATCTCACCCAGATCCAACAGGACTTACACTGTGCAGAACCACAAATTCCAAGAGATTAAAATGAAAAAAAACCAAATTCTCCACATTTACACTATAAAGGACTCAGAAGGCACAACTACAGAAGATCAATGTCTTCACTTGCAAAGTTCTTCTCTAACCCAATCACCAAAATATTCCAACCAAGCAGCGAGGAACATCATGGCCAATACTAAAATGTATGTGATTTTAGGAGGACATTAAGGCAAGTCTGAATACAGTTTGTTTTATCCACTATAAAAAAAAAGTAAAAAACCCAGTCCCACTATGAAAGAGCATTTGGGGAAAAAGTCAGAATCTCATAATAAAGTAGAGACAAATATTTAAAAGTTGGCCACTGAAAAAAAAGCACTTCAGCAGGAATGTATCTTAAATCTTAAAGCTTCACTGTTTCCTTTCCTAATAAATAGAATAGACACAGAATCAGTGTCCTATTTATTCAAATATCCTCTTTAATGGAAACCCCTCACATACATCAAAACAGTATAGAAAAAAAAAAACTTTCTTTCAGAAATTTAAAACTTATTTCAGGATCTAGTATTTAGAAATGATTGAGCTTTTATGCCAAAAAACATAAATTAACAACAAGCACATTCAGAGGAAATTAATATAGTGATTCTCTGAAGTTATTTCCTACAATGAAACTGTCATTCATGCACAATAAAGAGACTGGAGTTGTAATCAAGTTTATTTGCCAACACAAGATTTTATTCTTTCATTCTGCTGAGAATTATTAACAATCTTGTTTTATCATCCTGTATCTAGTCAGTGCAATCATGTAAGCTTTCCTAGTGACAGAACTGTTCTTGTTACAAACTGCTGCAGTTTCCCTTGTAGTGTATCAGAGCATCAGGACTGGAAGCATAAGTAATAATCCCATAAAATTGTTCCAATTCCATGATTGTGTGCATTAAAATATTTGTATCCTACAGACAGAAAATGCTAAAACCTCTTTAAGTTTCTTGACTGGCAAGCTAAAGACAACATCCTTTGTTCTAAAAAGCTTATTATTTAAGCTTTTAAGTAAGCTATTTTGGTATGATTCTTAATGTATTTCATTGGTTCTTACAAACAAAATTTTAGGTAATAAAAGTTTTGTCTAAGTATTTTATTTTATTGTGATGAAATAGAATGGTGTTCAATATACCCTTCTTAACAGTCCACAGAAGAAATATCAAGCACTTAATTAAAAAAAAAAAAACAAAGCCAAAAACCAACACACACATATATTCAGCAAAAAGAACTCAGCCCTACAAAGCTTCCTACATTTTAAAGAAGGAAAAGCATTCATTTCCCATAGCTGCACTTTCTCTTCTCCCAGTGCCAGCCCGTGTTTTCTTCTAATATATTTCAATTTTGTCCTTTGTTTTTCTTCACTGATTGTGTATCTGTGGATTTATAGTATAATCACAATCACTAATGACTGTGACATATCAAAATTAGGCTAAGACAAACAAGATAAAGAATAAAATTCTTTATTCAAACTGGAATTCAAATACCAGTTAGAAATTGGACATCTTTTAAATTAATCAGGCTTAAAGCCATGCAGAAAATAAGTGCAAACTGAATACTGCACTGCCTAATTTTGCTGAATTTAGTTGTTAATCAACAGTGTTAAGAATTCTAACTTCAGGCAGATGGAAAATTTTTGACTATTTGAAAGCAAATGAGAGCTACAACAAGAAGAACTGTACATGTAATAAACTCTTACCCCCTTTGGCTCAGGCACAATCAAGTGAGTACATTTCTTATTGAGGCTCAGCTGGCAATTCCCTCCATAAAAAGTAATCAAAGCCCACAGCGTACTTCGGTCTTCAGATGAAACCTAAAAGGAAGGTGGAAAAGCCTTTTTAGCTCTGTGCACCCAGCTGGCTTCAGCTGCAAGAATTTTAGTAATCCACAGCACACCCTTTACAAGGCTGGCTAATGTATTACCTATCACTTTTAAATACCAAAATAGCAGGACAGTAATAAAGGGTGACAAAGACACACAACAAGAAAAACCACTAAAGAGTCATTTTTAACCTGCAGAGACAGAGGAAACAAAGAGGGGGAAAAAAAGTCATAGTACAACAGAAAGACTGGTATCTGCCCTCAAAAAAAGCAAACATCCCACATATAATGCACATTGGAGTAGACTGAAATATGGTTCACTTCTTACCTGAGAGAGACAAGCAGTGACTCCAAAAAAGATCTGACATGATTCTGGAGAAAAGCCATTTACACTGGAAAGCAGGTGTCAAGGATACAAAATAATTAGGTAAGTTTCCTGAGGGACATTAGAAGGAAATGAAACAGTCTATGCAGTACTTCTCACATCATCCCAAGTACCTGACCATTCAGAAACTTTCACCTTTGAAAGCACATTGTCTGTTTGCAATAGAAGCTTATGCATCAAGAAAAAAACCTGATGTACAAACTGAATCAGAACTCTTGCAATATTATGATCAATTTGGGTAACACTCTAAACCAGAACTATCCTGGGAAAGACAGATAGACCATCAGACTTCTGCAACTTGCCCCTATTTTCCACACTTTCATAAGATCTTGTGTTTAAGATCCATGCACATTTGTCACAAAAAAATGACTACAGAAACGGGTGAACATTGTGTCACATGCAGACACTGAGATTTTTAAATGAAACAAAATTATTTTCCCTGTGATGCTGACAGGTGCACCAGCAACACTCTCGTTTTGAGGCCCAGAAGAGACAGCACACAGTAAGCTGATGACAAAGCCAAGAGCACTTTAAAACTTCAGAATAAATTACTGCCATAACCCAGGATACCTGAAGAATTTCAAGCCTGATGAACATCCTAAATTGTTCTCCATTTCATCCAAGGCAGAAATTCAGTACTGGATCTTTCAAAAGTGTACATGTGTCTACTCCCTGCCTGAGTACCTACTGCTAGCACATAAAGCAGAGACAGTCAGTATTTAACTTTTAAGAGGTCCATCAGTTTGCCTGGAGCTTGCACTCTCTAAAGAACAGGAGTGAAAGAGACTCTTTTTTAAAAGTTACAAGCAGCATAACAATAAAATAAAACAGAGGGAATACAGAAAAACTCACTTTTCTTCCTGCCATCAACAAAAGCTTGAAAGTGCTCTGATTCTCTTTTATCTATACAAGACCATTGAAAAATACACCCTCCCCACTCTTGCTTTTGCTGCAAAAGAAATTGCCAGCCCTCTTTACAGCATTATAGCCACGGTTTTCAGACATGAAACTCTCTCTGCTTCTTCAGAGTCTCCTTCCAGCTTCATTTTTCTGCTACTTCCCTTCCACTGCAGATTACTCAGACTTTGCACACATCAGTGAGCAGAGCACAGGAGAACATTCTGCCATCTTAAGTTCCCTCTGGTGAAAACAACTTCTACTAAGAAACAGAAAAAAAATCACTGTGCTTTTAGGTTGTATTAAATCTTTCTATATTAAACTTTACCTTTAGCAACTGACAGGGAAATGCCCATCAAATAAGCAACGGAACTGGTAAGGCAACATAAAGTCCTTAAGGCTCTTATTAGATCCATATGTCTAACTGACACAAGATGCTTGTAGGACTTGGTTCTTCAGAAATTCAATGACCACTTTGAGTATTACCAAATTAAAACATAAACTAAAGACAAAAATGCAGAATCTCAAACTTCTGCCTAAACAGGGTCTAAAAGCAATCAGCTGGAAAAACTAAGTTATTCCTATTAATGACTGTATTTTTTTCATTATGGCAGTAGCTAAATCCCTAATGAAAGGCCAGATGTCACTGCACTAGAAGTCATAAAGAGACTGAAACAGGCTAAAACGAAGTAAAGACTTAACAACCCATTTTAGTGAGCACAATAAGGCTCAGAGTAAAACCTAAACCCACCATGTTCTAAGGACATGAAGTGCTAGAAAGTCAAAGGTCCAAGGACACATTTATTGCTCACAGGTGTAAAAAACTTCCTTCTTCCATGCAACTGAAGAACAAGTCACTACTGAGACCTGGTCTTTTCATTTGGCCATTCCAATGTTCCCACAATAAAGACTTCCTGAGCAATAGCCATTGAGAGCTACATTCCCACATTTATAGCTACAATTTAGTTATGGAGTGCATCATTCCATTGTTTCATCTGTTTATTTCTCTTCTGGGTATCCAATAACGTCAACTCTTGGAGTACTCTTTTAAAAAACCCTGGTTGCAGATTGAAGACAAATTTTTTTAATAGTGCAACTTCTTCATGTGAAAGAACATCAATAAAGAAATGTTAGGTTACTTAAGCCTGAAAATGTAGCTAATTGTAAATGTAAGCTTTTTTTTTTTTGTGAACACTCCTCATGGACAGGGAAAAGGTTTAGAGACGTGTAACATAAGCAACTAAACACCCATCCTGATGATAAAAGCACAATAAACACATTTATTATGTCCAGACACAAATGACCAAAATCACTAGCCTAGACCACATCACAGAAACACAGCAAGTTGCAAAGGACACACCTTAAACTATTGGGTATAAAACAGGAATTCTGAATCTCTGAAGCACATTAAGGCCTGAATTCCTAGTATGAACATCTGGATACTTGCACCTACCAGCTCTTGTTTTCCATTTGATAACAGTTGTCCTATAAGTGCCTATGAAGCACAAAATAGGCAGAGGGACAGGAAAACTGAGGCCAAAAAAGCTCCAAGCACACTTCAACCTTGGCAGGCAAAGCACAAGAGACCATTTTAGAAGTTTAAGCAGTAGCTATCTGAAATAGTCTTGAATCCTTCAATGGTGTCCATTTTAACATGTTTTCTACAGAATTTTGAACTTAAAAGGATACGGCAGAAGAGCTCCACAGCGAACAGACAAGATCACCCAGGAAGGCTGGAAAAAACAAAAACCTGGTGTTAGACATTAAAATCCTTGCTCTACATCCACAAAACATGAATTACTCTTCAAGTTCATCCTATAGCTAGTTTTAATATATGTTTCCCAGCTTTGGAAGTCTAAGTGTTTCACAGACATTGCACTTAGTCTGCAAAAAAAGACTTTTCATTTATTTGAAAGAGTTCACAATAAGACAGCTCAAAGGTTGTGCAGCAACCCCCTGTCTCTCATGTCCTTTACAGTATTTATTCATCCTCCCCCTTTTTGCAGTTCTTGCTTTCAAGAAAAAAAAATCAGATAATCCCATCTTATACTTATCACAAGGAGTGAAGAACCATAGCCCTACACAGAATGAGTTTTCTGAAGACAGAACAATGCTGGCTGCTGAGCAGTGATGGCCCCTCTCTGACAGTATTCTGGGACAGAAGGGCTCAAAGGGACACAGGGAGGTGGCACTGAGTGGAGGAGATGTAGGACACCGGTCCCAGTGCAACAGGTAAGGAAGAATGACAAGAATGGCAAAGAATGACATCACATTCAGAATGGAATTACTTTTCCCCAAAAGACAAACAAAAGAATATATTGTGGCAACTGTGTTTATGGTGTCCCAGTTCTGGTTATTCTCCTTCCCCTATAAGGCATAATACAAAAAAGAGCTAAAAACACTTAAATTCTAACTCCTCAGTCCTCAGGAAAAAGAAAAAAAGGATCTTTTCCTCCCTTCAGTTTTTAATCTTCCTTTTTGCCTATAACCAGCTACTTTTGCCTCTGACTTCCAGTCCCTTTAATACTTAGTCTGATCTTCTTGATTACAGATCATGCTGTGATGTTTTCAGGTCAAGCCAAGTGACATTAGTGAAAGATTTGCTCTCCTCCAGCAAATGAGTCGGCGGTTATGAAGCAAATTAAATTATTGAAGTGGCATTAGAAAGCAGGAAGTGCTCTCTACAATGTTGATGTCCTTCCTTCTCATGAAATTGGAAGCAGTTTCCTTGCTTATGAAGTTAAAATTACACCAAAAACCACTTCAGAAAAAGGAACTACAAATTAACCAGCACACCCAGTATAACCATAAAGGTCCCTAGGCAAGCACCTTTCATTTTTTGGAGTTAATTCACAGTTCTACCCTGTCAGGTGAGCTCTCATGACAAAATCTTCCTTCTACTGCCACCTGTACCCATATGGAAAAAATAATCCAAAATCATGTGCTCAAAGGTATCAGCAGTGAAATTCCAGTGTTATTTCCCCCAATCTCTCTCATGACTTCCAGAGTGACAAGTTCACATATTCAAAGATGAAGCCCATAATTTTTCACTGAAAAATATCCTGCTATTGGAAAATAGTGACAAAATACTGGTAATTCCAGTGTAAGAAAGAAAAAAAGACTAAAAAACCCATAAAAAACTAAATAAGGAGAAAAAAAACCCTAATTTTCTACAAGTCCCTGTAGTCCATAATTAGCATAGTACATATATGCAGAATTAACAAAATCATTTTGCACTTTGCCAGTTTTATGCGTTTTAAAAAAACCCTCATCTATCTACTACTTATTCTAAATTGAAGCTTTCCACTGCCAGAAGCTTGTAAGAACCTTTTCTTCAGAAATACTTCTAAAGTAGAACTAACAGGACATCATCTCACAGATGACTGAAAGAAAAATCTGAAAAAAATCCAAAGCAGAACACTAAAAATTACCCACACCACTGATAGATACAGAGCAACAAGCAGAAGGAGAGAACAGAACTGTAACAGAATCTGCAAGTCAAGATAAAAGTTTTTTTACAAGAATGTAAGATTTTTAAAGAAATGTTTTATTCAGTCATCATCCAAAGATGAATATTTTGTTGTAACCATGCTTCATAATACTAAATACTTTCACAATATCATGGATGAGTCACTCACCTTTACCACAGGGAGATCAAAAACTTCTCGAGATTCTCCAACTTCTGGATTGTCCCCATCTTCTGAGATAATATGTGAGGCCAGTGCATTGTAAGAAACTTCCTTTGCTTTCCCAGCTTTCAGAAGTTGGATAACCTAAACCCAAAAGAGGACAGGGAGAAGTCAGCAATTTTTAGCAACTTTTATTTGAGAAAAACATTACTGCAAGAAGACACTGGATGGATGAATGAATATGACCTTCTCTCTTGGCTGCCCTCCTGTAGGTGCCAGAACTTTTCCTGAAGTTGCCAAACACATTTAAAATCTGTCAAAAGCTTACACCTCTTCTATATTTTCATCATTGCATCTGAAGAGCTACTTTTCAAAATAACTGGTGATGGGGTAGGAATTGGGGAAATGTCAAGGTTTTTCCAAAACAAGTATTCCTCAAAAAATATATTAAAACAATTTTCCTTCACACAGGGAAGGAAAGGTCTTCTCAGTGTTTGTTTTTGCACAGGGTAGCTCTGGAAGTGTTTGAATATACTTTAAAATAAGAAGTTGAATTCTAAGGACTAAGTGATTTTGATGAAGTACAGAAGAAAAAAACAACAAGTAGGACTCATGCTCCCTAAATTAGTACCTTCAGGAGCTGGAACTGCCTCACTCCACTGCTCTGCCCTGAGAATGGAAAATACCTCCCAGCTACCAAAGCACAGCTCACTCCCAGTGTGCAAGAGCCAAATAGCAGGTGCTGCTTCAAGAGTTCAGCATTCTCTCAGCTCTGCTGTAGAGATCTGTGTGATGAACCCAGCCCTGTGCCCCAAAAACCAGAACTTTCATTTAAACTAAGAAGGTAACAGAGAGGTAGTGGGGTGTAGAGGGGAGGAAGAGAAAAATGATTTAAAATATTACAGTCTAAAACAGTTCAAAAGTTAAAAATGCCATTTAAGATCATTGTTTCATTGCCCTTTGATTTAGAATAAAACTGGTGTGATGCTCATCTTCCAAAACCTGCCATGGACAGATGCCTGTCCCTGCAAACCTGCTGGGGACATTCCCTTCAAATCAGAATGCTCTGCCCACAACAGTGAACAGCAGAGAGCAAGGCCATGCATTCATCAAACAAAGTATTAATTCATTAATTGGTCCTTAAGCAAGTATTCCCCACCCTGTACACTCACCAGGACAAAGAAGCACTGAAAAAGAAACTCTCAAAACAGCATCAAGCTATTTTATAAAGCATTTCTGCCAAGCAGAAAAACAGAGATAGAAAAATCAACACTTAATGAGGAAGCAATTTTGGCACTTCCTGACAGAAGTATCCGACTTTAAAACTCCATTAAAGAAAATAAAAGTCAACTTTTTTTTTCTGCAATGGATGAATACTACCAAAAGAAATACTCTAAAATAATCAAGAAAATGGATCATGAGCTTGCTGTTCTTCTTACCAGCACCAGAAACAGGAGTGAATGTTTCCATTTTGCACACCAATCCCCTAAACCATGATACACCTTCCTTCATGAAATCCAGTTAACCATAAAGAAACACAGGATGCTATCACTCCAAAGGGAAAAGCTAAATCCAAATGAAGCACTTTTGAAAACAGAAGGTATTTAAGAACAGTCTCAGCACATGAGCTCCTTGTCTCACACAGCTCCCCCTGAGTTACAATCCCATTCAACTGCTCATTTAGGGGAAGGCTAAAAAAAGGAGTGAACGTCATGAAAACTGAGAACCCAAATCTGACAGCATCACAAAGCAGCTATGAACAATGTGCTAAAAGCATGATTTTTTTGATATCAAAACAATACTGCATTACAATATTACAAAGCATCTGCTTATACAAAAAGTTACACTAATTTCATGTAGTCTAAACACTATAAATATGATAGATAATGCATTTGATTATTTTATGTGTCATGAAAAAAGACTCTTCCTAATTTAGCTCACATCAACTTCAAAATTCCTCTCAGAATACACAACTTCAGATTAAGTAGTGCCTGGACTGAAAAGTTGTATTAGCACAATTAAAGAACTCATTTACATTGATATCAACCATACACCTGTAACTAGAAAACATAATGCTGAAAAGCCTTAATATGAACACTGTAGAAATCCTGCATTTTAAGTATTGGTTTATACCCATTAAATAATTTATTTTTGGGGGAGGGGAGGGGAGAATTAAAATTTCATCTTGCTCTCTCCCACTAAAATCTGTGTTGGAAGAAACAAGAGGAATAGTTCAAAATTAAGAAGACAATGGGTATATAAAAATTAATTAAACAAGATAACCAAACCCCAAATATCCTGTTCAAAGACCTTGTGCTGCATTGCATTACTTTTTATCTCTTTCTGAAGGAAATATTGATTTTAACTGGTGTTTCCAAAACATGATGGTTTGGGATTTTATGTTTGAGGAAAGCAGGAAGAGCATTTATTAAAACAAAAAGAGGAGCTGACATCTACTGATCACCCTCAGTAAGGTGTGAGGAGCAAAATGCACCCAATGGAATGGAATGGATGTGAAGTTGAGAGCCAGCCTTACTCTCCTTCATTTGCCAGAGAACACCTCAGCACAATTCCAGACTTTTGCTTCCCTTCCAATTTATTCTGCACATGCTTTAATAGGCAGCAGGTATGCAGTTATTCACCTGAAAAAAAATTTTTTTTCCTCTTACTCTTGGATTTGTTTTGATTAGCATACTCACTTGTGCTAGGTCTGTTTAATATTTATTACAGTAACTGGTTTTCTGTGAAACCGTTTAGAAATTTAAGCTGATCAAAGTGTGCTCCTCCCCAGAAGATGAAGGAGGAAAAAATCCAGTTGGCATCCACTGGTATATGAAGCAGTAAAAAGTGCCAAAGATATTTGTATTTTTATATCAGTCATGGGACAAATTTCACTCTAAGAACTGTTTGGGTTTGATTTACAATTCCTGCACTGTGTCTTGGCTCAAAACACACCTGATAAATGCTCCTCACTCTCAGGTGCCCCGGGAGGACACCCACAGGAGGGTGTCCTGGTCTCAGCAAGGGTAAGAGTTAATTTGTTCTCAGAAGCTGCTACAGTTCTGTGTTTTGGATTCAGAGTGGGAATAATGTTGATAACACACTGATGTTTTGGGCTTTGCTAAGCAGTGTTTATCCTAAGTCAAGGACTATTTTTTTGTGTTATGCTCTGCCCATGAGGAGGTACAAAAAAGGCTGGGAGGGAACACAGCCCAGACAGGCAACCCAAACTGGCCAAAGGGATACTCCACACCAAAGCATGTCATGCCCAGTATATAAAGTGGGGGAGTTACCCCTAAAAAGGACTGATCTGGAGTCAAGAATGAAGTCTGGCATCTGTCAGTGCACGGTGAGCAATTGCATTGCACATCACTTGCTTGGGGTTTTCTTTCTTTCCCTTTTTCTCACTATTATTATTTACCACTACCATTGTACCTTACCTGGTTTTCAACTACTAAACTGTTTTTATATCTCAACCTGTAAGTTTAATTCTTGAATCTCCTCCCCATTACACTGCACAGGGGTGGGGGTGAGAGAGCAGCTGTGTTGTCCCTGGTTGCCAGCTGGGCTTAAGCCTGTACAGAGGATTCTCCCAGGAGCTGACCCTGAGCTGAGCTCAGCCCAGCCCAGCCCAGCTCAGCTCACCTCTTCACACTGACACCTCTGTCTCCCAAGCCAGGCAGAAGAAAATTCAATGCCACTGAATCAAAGCCCTATGACAATGACTGTGACTGCAAAGAAGAATAAAATTTAACATGAGAAAGAAAAACAGCTTAAGAGAATGCTTGTCTACTTGCTCTATGGGAAATCTGCTCATTGTCCTCCCATGTCAACACACAACTAAGAACAGGCTTTTCAGGACACTACTCCTATGACAAACGATAGCAAGAGTGCTACAGGATTTTTGCACTCCTCCTCATACAGAGACTACAGCAGACTAACGTTGCTGCTGTAGGGTTTTTTGGTAAGTACAGGAATCTGTTATTTGAGTGCTAAGCCACTATTAAAAATTTTATGTGTAAAGACTTAACGCCTAAAGAACTAATTTTTATATCTAGAGACCTGTCTAAAGAAGTTTGCACCCTGATCTTTAACTGTATTCTTCCTAGACTGTATTTCTTTTAGCACAATAGGAATGAAAACCATCTGAACAGGCCAGTGCCTATGTCTCCAGGTCACTTACAGGCATCCGAGGCTCAGTGAGTGCCAGGACAGGATGCTAAAGGAACCCAACGCTGAACTAAGACTTTATTGCAGCAAATACCAGAGAGGCAAAGGCTTTAACTTCAGCGTGAAGCATGCAGTAACCTGCTTGCAGGAAGTCGCTGTCCTAAAGCTCCGTAGGGCGCACTTCAAACACCTGTCTAATTGGACACGACACAAAAACTTTGTTTCAACCACCTCCGCCCACCACGACTGTTACAGCCAGGCCACCTGCGTTACCCAGGGCGCTGCCAGAGGGGCGGGCGGCCCCCGGCCTGAACTACAGCAGCACCGCGCCGGGCGGCCCGGGGCGGTACCAGGGCCGTGCTCGGGGCCGCGCCAAGGCGGGAAGGTCTGGCTGGGAGGGAAGAGCCAGTCCGGCCCCCGGTGACGAGCCTTCCCCATGGCCTGTCCCCGTGTACCCGTACGGAACCGGGCACAGGGAGGGGCCGGGCCTGCGGAGCGCTCGAGTCGGGAGGAGCGGCGGCCACTGCCCCCGCTGCCCGCCCGGCCCGGCCCGGCACAGGAAGTCCCTCCGCCCGCTCCTCCTCCGCTCAGGCGGCTCCGGCGGGGCCTGCGCGGCGGGGCCGCGGCTCCCATGGCGGCGGCGGCGGGGCTTCCCGCGGGCTCAGCCGGGATCGGGGCCGGGATCGGGACCGGGATCTGAACCGGCCGCCTCCCCTCCCCCCGCGGCCATCCCTCACGGTCCCTCCGTGCACGTTCCCCCTACTCCCGCCCTTTCCCCGTGAGGCGGCGCGAGCCTCGAGCCCGCGCGCGGCAGCCGGACGATTCCACAGTGCCCCCCCCCGTAGGGATAGTGGGGGGAGACGGAGGGGAAGGCGGGAATGATCTGAAGGGATGACCCGGTACCTTGGGGTCGATGTCTCCCACCACGAAGAACTTGACGTCTTTGAACATCTCCTCCGGGACTTTCAGCTCCTCCTCGTCGTCCGCCAGCATGGTCCCGGACGGCAGCAGCGGGCGCTCCCCCCCTGCCCGCTATTCCCCCGCGCTCGCGGCAAAACCCGCCGGGGCCCGGGTCTCTCCCGTCCCCCCTCCCCCCGCAGAGCCGCCGAACCGCGCGAGCAAGGCGCGCGCTGCGGGACACACCATCCCCCGCCGGGACGTAGGGGGGGTGGAAGGGGGAGGGGAGAGCCGCCACCACAAAGCGGCTCCCCCCGCCCGATCAGCCACCACGGCCGCTGCAAGACCGCGCCCGCTTCTGATCCACAGGCGCTATCCCTGCTCCTCCCTCTTTCCCCGAACCGGACCGGCAGACAGCATCCGGGTCCGGAGCTCCCCCCGCGCGGGATGCAATGGACTCGCCCCGAACGACAGAGGCGGGCAGCGGGGATACCCGGCCCCTCCCATTGCCGGGTGAGGGAAGGCAACTGCCCCTGACCACGCCCATTGGGTCGCCCAAGCCACGCCCCCTGAGGCCCCGCCCCTCGGCCCCGCCGTGCGGGGATGCGGGCGATGGCGGCGGGGCCGCTGAGCCGGCAGCGGCAGCCGATGGCTGCGGTGTGTATTCCCACAGCTGGCTCTTCAGGGAGCGTGCCGACTGCTCCCGAAATCATTGCATACAACCGCCGAAGTGGGGAAAGACCTACAAGGTCATCGAGCCCCACCGAAATAAATTATTTTCCCTCAGAAACTGCAAAGCGTCCATCTACATTGATAGTGAAGTGTTCCCACCTAAAGGGGGATGTATCTTACCTAGCTATTTTAAATAACAGAAAACAATAATTATCACTCTCTCTAAGTTTGAGTCAACAGAAAGAAACAAGCACTTTTAGAGCCTGCTTCATGTTGTATATTTTAAACATGGCTGCATTGACAAGGATGTTTAAAATATAAATATTAGATAATATAATCGTATCTAACAGGCATTCTGCTTTCCAAAGTTTTGAACCTCCTCATAATACTTTGATGTGGACAATGATTCCCTCCCATACTTAGAGCAATGCTAAGAGATGGCATTGCAAGACTTAGTGAAATAAAATACAGAGCACTTACTATTTCCCTCCTGCCTGCAAGGCCTGTCTCATTTTCTTTTCTTACCTATGTTATTATTGAAACTATGGTAGAAACTATAAATTGGTTTACAAGTAATTTATTTACTTTTACTGGATAAAATTTTACTGGATAAAGGCTTCACCCAGGTCCCCTGGAACTCACATGACATCGTCTCCTTTCTGCTCCCAACTATGGAAGAAATACCCAACCTATCACCTGTTCTTTTTCCACCCCAGAAAGGATATTTAGTTGAAAGTTTTACTGTTTTGTCCACCCTCCCAATGAAATTTACTTTTTAAAGTGAAAATCAAACTAAAAAGCCCTTAACTTTTATATGGTGCACTTTTTTTGTAGTGGGGCAGAAAAAAAGTAGAAATAACCATCTGCTTTTAAATCCACTTAGCCCTTTCTTTCAACAATTCATATTCTCATCTCACTTTCCATCTTTTCTAATAAACCTTGTTTAGGATAATTTTATTCTGTGCAATGTATATCCTAGATTGTCTTTGAAAAGAAGGATAGAAAGCTCTGCTTTCCTTTATAGCCACTCTCCAGGCTGCCATGCCCAGCCTTTGCTTTCTTACTTGCATAATTTTCACTCTTTCCAACTCCATCTTTGATCCATTTTGACTTCTTCACACTAAACTGAACTACTTTGACCAAAATCTTCCTTCACCTTCAGCAAAATACGTTTTGTATTCTTCTTGATCTATCAGATTTCATTAACACCACTGCTTCCTGAGCTCCCTTTCCTCCGTTGGATTTCATTGCCTCTGTAATCATCTGCATCTTCCAGGACTGGTAATTTTCACTTCTTTTCTTTGATAAATATAGCTATCTCTCAGGTTTCTATTCCACATTCTTCTCTGAGTTCTTTCCTCTTCCTGATGCCATTCATTACTTAAATTCATCTTTCTCAGTGTGATCCCTGAGAAATTGTCCTTTCCCATAGGAATACTTTCCTTATATTTAAGTCCCTACACTATCACATATTCCAGCTCCACACAAAGAAAACCAAAGTTTTGTCCTCCAAGGGTTTCTCCTCTTGATTTCCCTTCTCTGCCTATTTTTTTTTTTAATTCTTTGGATTTTTTTCCAGAGTCACATAATTTTTGGTTCTTTGTACAACTCCAAGATTACAAGTATTTCAAAACAGCAGTTATGCTAATACTGGCAAAAATCATAATACAAACAACATGCACACATTTTTCATTTCATTGCCCTTTCCCAAACTTTCAGCTGGAGTTGCAGCTATTGCATCTTGGATCTCCCATTTGTTCAGCTAGTCATGTCAGAAAAATATGAGATGAATTTGCTGTTTAAAATCACAACAATTAGAAAATTCTATAGAAATATAAGGTCAGAATACTGTATCAAACCGTTGAAATTCACTATAAAATTAATTTTTTACAAATAAAAAGTACCCATTCATAAGAGTAATTGTAATTATCCTTAAGGGTAAATTGTTTTAACTAATTATGATAAAAATCCAAGAATAAAGTGTGGTTCCATCCACAGTATAGAACTGTAATGAAATATGAAAAAGGAGGAAAAAATAACTATAATAGGTTTACCAGAAGAAAACTGTTTTATAAATTTGGTCCTGTGTAGCAAAGAGAAAATTGTTGTTGCCCTGATCTGAGATGTGGGACATGGACTTTTGGGTCTGTCCTCCTCTTCCTGAATGGAGTAAAAGTAATTTGCTGAGGCACAAGGTAGGGATGGCCACGGGATGCCTAAATCCTCTGGGTGTTCTTTAACCACAGAGCTTTCTATAGAAAAGGGAGGAATTAAACCATCCCACCCTCCCTCCCCCAAAGGAAGCAGCTCCTGGCCAAAGCCCCAGGAAAAAGCAGGTGAGAGCAGGAGGACTTGGAAAATCCTGCCCAGCTGGAGCAGATGCCAGGCAGGTGACCAGCTGTGCAGCACAGTCAAAACACACATAACAGAGTCACCATTATGTGCCATGAAAGAATGCACAGCAACAACTCTACACAAAACCCACCTTAAAGCAGTTTAAACAGTTCTAATGGCCCCAGAAAAAAATTTTGGAGATCTCACTACTGGATTGCACAGAGATGTTGTTGTATTATCAGCAGTGCTGCTAATCTTCTCACACAGAAATAGCTTTCTTTATTCAAAATCTTCTGTCTTCAAAATGACCACTCCCATAAGTCACAAGTTTTTTCCCTTTAAGTACCTTCTAAATAAGCAGTGGAATTAGATAATTGAAAGTATTTTTTACTTCTTTATGGATTTCATGAGTTACCTGTCAAGAAATTATTTAAATCCTAGTAATTAGACTATTTCTAACAAAAATGAATAGTTCCAGTTTTGCATCATGTGTGTGATCTTGTTTCCAGACCATACGAGCCAAAAACGAGATGGAAAAAGTGTGATTTTGAACATGAAAAATATGTTATTGAAGAAGAAAAATATCCCCTGGATTTGCCAGAAATAAATTCTGGCTTCTGCTCACATGTCAGCAGACAGAAATAAGTCAGATCAGTGGGCTGGTCTCAGGTGTAGAGCAAAGTGCTCGCCTGTATTTAGCCTCGATGCATTTGTCAGGCTGTGAGGTAAAGCTCATCTGCCAAGCTGAGTGACAAAGTGACACTGTGGAAGGAGGGGGAGCCCAGCTTGTCTGAAGCTGCTTCCAGCCCATCCCAGGGACCATCAGCCCACCTTAGGGTCCATCTCTGCAAGCCAGAGGAGCACAGGGCAGACAGGGCTGGGAACCCAAACCAAGGTACCACACAGAGCCTCCAAGTGTCCCCAGGGAGAGCAGGGTGAGGCCACTGGGGCTGTCCCTGCTGCTGGCAGTGCTCTGAGCTGATGTGACCCTGGCCATGTACAGTGCATGTCACCACCAGAGTCCACAATGATGTGAACAGCACATTATCTGTGCCAGAAACACTCCTCTGACCTCTTAACTACAAGAGCTCTGTACAGAGAATTTCATGAGCATGTTTCCAGAAGAACTGTGATCTAAATTTTGTATTGGGTGCTGCTTGCATGAGTTGAAAGCCCACCAAGCTGACAAGATTTGTGCATGCTTACATAAATGCCTTATTTGTGTGCACAAATGATTACATGAAAAATTCATTTGCACCTACAGTATCATATTTAGGTGTAATTTCTTTTGAAAAAACAACAGCTTGGGTTTTTATTTGTAGTTAATTAAATTTGAAGCTTAGATTAAATTGTATATTTGTTTTACTCCTGTGAGCAGAAGGCTTTCTGAGTCCTTTGTTAATAATACATACTTCTTTGGTAGCAGCTGGCTCTCTAGATGTTACTTTTCCAACAAAATATATCTTCACAAAGTACCCAGCATTTTGCAGAAGCTGATGTTAGTTTCAGGGTGCGTGGAAAGTTGTTGAAAACCCCCAAAGAGATGCTGCCTGCATTATCTCCATTCCCATTTCCTATGAATAAGATCTGCTTTTTAATCAGAATCAAAATGTGCAAAACAGGTACACAGAGGGCTCTGTTTTGGCTTGAGCTGTCTATGCATTTTTCCTCCATCCTTCAGTGGGACTGCTTGCAATGGCAAATATGATTTATAATTAAAAACTTTCTTATTATCTGTACAGCAACACTGAATCCTAAAAGGCTCCCTTGGAACTGGTAGTTTCATTTTCCATTCTCTTCTAATTCCAGAACTGCATTGAGAATCCCTTGTCATTTGCTTGACAGTTTTCTTTTTTAATATAATAGTCACTTTTTTTATTTTTTTTTGCAAGTGCCAAGTAGCAAGTTCTACCTTTACTATAACTGAGCATAAAGGAGCTGGGGGGGAAATGTTTTGATTAGCACATCTTAATGTAAGGATGTTTTTTGTCTGAAGTGAGACATAGTGGTAAAAGAGGGGATATACTTCTTTGTGTTACCTGCTAAGGAATGTGAAAGGTTCATTCACCTTTACAAATAAATTCTTTCTATCTTTCCCTCAGACTGCCAATAACCACCTCTATATATGTAATTACATACATACTATATATATATATATATATATATACACACACACACATATATGCATGTATGTGTATATATATATATATACATATATATATATATATACACACATATATGTATGTCTATATATATATATATATATATATGCATATATATACAGGTACATAAATACATATGTAAAATATTATAACACTTTCTTAATGAGTTTTGGACCTGATTGTATTGCACCAGGAAAGAAGAATGCAAGTCTTCCCAGTGATCTTGGAAAGAACAAATAATTTGCCACAAATAAAATGTGATACTATAATTTCTAGACTCCATTCTTTGCACCTCAAAAACCTCAAGAGAAGTACTTGCTTCTGTTCCAGCTAAGGTACCTACCAATTTCTGTGTATTTTCTGAGTTTGAGAAATATGGTGGGTAATTATCCCTGTAGCCCTTCTTTGTAGCCTGTCAAGATTAACATCATTTACAGGCCTTCCATTGGGATAAATTAGTATCAGCAAAACAATAGAGAATGCAAATTTTCCTTTGAGCCTGGGCTTTCATTCATGCAGACTTGAAAAAAGCTAATGAAACACAAAGTAACCAAAATGAATTTTTCTAGAAATGAGCAAATTTGGCATTATTTGTGCCAAATCTTTTTTTGTTGTTGTTGTTGTTATTCAAATAACACTAACACCTGTATTTATTTTTACATTATTGATGCATAAATGCAGAAAAAGGCAACTAAAGTTGGTGGCATTGCAGAGCATATTACAGAACAGTGTGAAGAGTGAGCCTGGGTACTGCTCTGAGATGATCTCCAAGATTCATTTATGGCTTTGTGCTTCTGAGTAGAGTGAAAACCCCAAATTTGTGCTGATAAAACATTGACATCCCATCTCTCTCTTTCTGTATGTTGTCCAGATAGTTAAATATTCCCTTTACTCATGCAGAAAGAGGAATGGCCAGAAGACCCTTGCCTGAGGATGCATCACTGTGCTCACACAGAAGCTCCAGTGTCTTGGGGGTGACCTGTGCTGATTTTTCTGGGAACAGCCCATTAAAAGAGGCTGTTTTCACACAGGTTCTCCTGACTCAGTTAACCCAGTGCTGGCTGGGGGCAGGCAGTGACTCAGGGTTCCCCTCTGGAGCAGAGACAGGGCAGCAGCTCCACCAGCCCACCTGTGCCACCAGGGAAATCCATGTGCAGCCATGGGGTCTTAGTGCTAAAACCTATTGAAAAATATTTCATTGCTGATGCATTTTCACAGCAACTGCATCATCTTCAGAGCAGTTCCTCCAATTACTGAGTGTAAGGCCAGAAGGCCACTTAGATTAACCTTCCACATGGAGCACTGGGAGCAGAATTGATCATCCCATTTTTTGTCCCTAAAAGCAGCCCCATCCTGGGAGTACATTTCTGCTTTATGGCCTTCCCAAATGCTGGAGCTTAGAGAAGCATTTTCAGCGTGGCTGAAAGACAGGTGCCTGCACATCTTTAAATGCAGACACAGGTAGGCAAATGATACAGTACAAACAGAGAAGCTGAATGTATTTGTCACATGTTTGTGGCTGCAGCTTTGGGAAGCTCTCAGTGCTTGGACATGGATGTGACTGCACTATGCAGACAAGAAGTTATTGCTGCTGGATTGAAATCCCCCTTTCCTTTTCTGTAGAAGGAACCTGATTTCTATTTCTCGTGTATTTTCAAATGAAATGAAGAACCTACACTGGCATTCTTGAAAAATGTGTTCTGACAGCCTTATATTCTTATAACAGCCTCGAGGCCAGAAGAAAGCAGTAGGTCTTGCAGTCAGTTTTCCTTATAATTTGCCCTTAAATTTCACCCCAAATACTCCTGCTATGAGCTAAGGTAATATTGAGTTCTAATCTGAAGACATCAAGAGATGAATCCACTGCTGCTCTTAGCTGATCAATCTTAACAGGACCTTGGTTCCACCTTAATTAATTCCAGATTGAGTATGACACACAGGAAACAGTATAAAATGAGACATTTTTTACTTAATTGTCTACCACTCTTGAGTGCAAAATTAAAATTATTATTTATTTGATATCTAGAATATGTCTACTATATTGATTTCAATTATTGAGTACAAAGCAGGAGTTGGGATTCAGACAAACAGGTGTCACTGTCAGGACTTTCTCATTAGAGCCTAAGCTGAGGACAAATGCAGGTAAATTGCTTGTACTCTTAGACCAGTTCTGGCTCTAATCCTCTTTTTGGCTTACAGGAAGCTTTCAGGGGAGTAAAGGCTCTGCAAGCCTCCAAATGTTTTGGTTAGTTGAAAGATATCTCTGCGATATGCTAGAGCTCCCTCAGTAGGAGCAGACAGATCTCTGACCCAGGAAAGGCTGCAGTCCATTTATGCCTCCAGGTGTAACTCCTCCAGTAACTCCTCTGGGCACTGCCTGAGGCCAAGGAAGGTGTAAGTTCACTGTGTGGCTCCTTCAGTGTCTGGCAAGGTCTTTCACCTCTGCCATATCCTTGATACCCCTTGGCCCAGTCAGATATGGTTATGGTTAAAATGATATGGTTCAGTGCCCAGGAGTTGGGAAAGCAGGACAAGTGCCATGCCACACACAAGAGACTGTGATTATGCTGAACCCCTTCAAGACACCATTCTACAAAGAAGTGCTTTCTTTTTATTTTGGCCTATTCCAGCCAAACTTCTTATTTTCCTTGTTTGCCTAAAGGACCATCTTCCTCCTCAAAGGACAATCCTCTTTCATCACTGAGGCTTCTGCCACATTCATATCAATGTTGGTCATTTTTAATCTTTGACATTGTGGCAGATACAGCTATCTGCTTAAACTTTGAAAAAGCCACCAAAAGGTCTCTGGGTTTATTTAGAGCTGGCTCTATTCCCTACATAACCCCTTATGATCCCAGGACTTCCCAATTCTGAATTCTCAGTGCTGCAAATGGAGAAAGAAATCGTGGCATGAGGCAGCAAGCACCAAAGCTGTAATGATCTTCCTTCAGGGAGTCAATTACATTTGCTGCTTGCCTTATGGCACACATAGGTGATTACTGTGTGAGGGCCAGGGTGCATTTGTTTAATGTATCCTTGAACTCTCATTACATTTTCCACTCATCTTGCTAGAGCCTTATCTTCAATTACACTCCCTTCCATATGCCCCAAGCTGTTATTTCTTATAAGACCAACCTGACCCTCTTGTATCCAAAATGTCACTGAATTAAATCAAATTTTTATACTTTTCAACTTGAACAGTTATCTCTCGATGCACATAACAAACAGATAATGAGATCTGCATTTTATTAGACACAGTGGAGCTCACTGATGTTTAACTATTAGGCAGAACCATTTTGCTGCTCACAATTACGTTATTTTTCTCAAAGTTACAATTGCGTTATTTTTCTCTGTGGCTGGATAGGTGTCAGTTGATTTAATTAATTCTAAATGTGTAGTATAGTTGTTTCCTTAATGTTGTCTGCATTCAGAGAACTGAATACATTTCTACACTTTTTTCCTAAAAGGAAATGTATCCCCCTCCTAAAAGGGAGGGGACTTCCCTGTAGTTACATTTCTCTACAGTCTAATCTTTTTGCCTCCAAATTTTGTGAAATTTTTCCCATGCTTTGCCTTTGAGTCAGGGATACGTCAAAATCCCATTCTTAGCTTTAAGCATATCCTCAAACTCTGCCCGTTGGGATAGGAATAAAGCACATATTTGAAATGAAACACTCATGAATCAGGATGGGCTCCTGAAATAAGTCCAGCTTAAAAAGGATCCACTGGCCACGTTCCAAAGGCTGACATGCCCACCTCAAGCTGTAGTGCCCTGCACATCCTGTGCTGTATAGTACATGCTCAGAATTTATGAGTCACACAGGGCTCATAATGATGAAATAACAGCATCAAAGTGGGATCTAATCGATGCAAATATTTAGGTCCATCACAGGCCACAAGAAGATCTGCTCTCCCAGAAGGGCCCAGCTTCCACATGACTCCCCTGCATGCTGGGAGCCAACTCACAGAGTCATAAATAATCCAGTTGGTAAATATCAGAAGGTTACATTGCCTCTCTGGTTCTGTGTGCTGACCCCTGCTCTGGCTCAGTGCAAAGAAAGGGAGAGAGACGTGCAGAGAGCTGGGTCTAACCCTCTTTGCATTTTAAGCTGACAAGAACAGAAGGATGTATGTCATCTTTTACTGTATCTAAATTCGTGGGGGTAGTTTTTCATAATAGGCTGCCTTGATTGCTTACTGAACATACCTTGGAGAGTGGTCTTGGTTTTGTAAAGCAAAAGCATGTCTCTCTTCACTTGAAATGATAAAGGATATAAGAGATAGTAGAGGAGTATTATTGTTCAGCTAAAGAAAAGAAAGCTTGTTTCAGAGAGGGATGTCTTTCTGAGATTTACTAAGCAGTCCACAGGATTTAGATATCTACATTTTAGATATCTCAGTTTAATATAGAAAAAAAATCTTATTACATTTCAGAATAATAAATCTCCTTGAAATGAATGGGAGAGATTCATCCAGAGCCATAGATTGCTTCAAAAAATCTATTTCCTCACCTATTTCACTGACATTCACAGAAAGCAGCTGCCATAAATTTTTATTATAAATGCTAGGCATATGGATGGCTAACTGTGTTTGCACAGCCTCAGCCTGTACAGTAAACCTCACTCTGCAGAACAGTCCAGCTGGTTGTTTGTTGGTAATTGTTTGCAAGATGCCCCCTTAGGAAGCTGCTGTGGCTCTCCATGGCCTGTGGTGCTCTTTTGTAACACTTGTCATTAATCCGAGGCTGTAATGTGGTGTTTAATGGGACAGGTGTCTCACTGGGAAGGAGGGATTACCTGGGACAAGGACACCAGGATTCATGGTTCCTTACAGTCACAGCTGTCATAAAAACAGAAAACCTCCTTGGAATGAAGAACAGGCACTGTGGAGAGACCATTTGTCTTTGTGCAACTCAAGCCCAGGACTCCACTTGTAGTCTCCCATCAAGCTGCAGAAGGGAAGATGGCAGGAGAAGGACTGAGCACCCACAGCCAGACTGGCTGGAGTGACACCAGAACTGGAGGGATTGGAAGCACATGTCTGAGTGGGCAGCTCTGCAAGACTGGGAGTACAGCTAGGAGTCAAAGCAAGGGACAGGAGATGTCATATGTGTGAATGTTGGATGGAAGGCTTTAAAACATGCAAATGTTGGTGGGGTTTGGGGTTTTATTCCATTGAATTCTTGGTTGTGGTTACATAGTTGCATTTATAACCCTAGCCAAGTCAGCTGCTAGTGGTGATGTAGTAAAAGCTGCCTATATTAACTACTCTAGTGCTCAGGAAAACAGAGAAGAATGGAGACACAGGAGCATACAATGAAGATGCTGAAATGTGGAGAGGAGGAAGGACACTGAGAGTCTGCCCAGAAAGTTCTGAAGTTGTATCAGGTCAGATGAGGAGTCCTTTTAAAAATCAGTGGCTTCTTTATTTCCAAAATCAATTCAGATTTCTCCTGGATTGCCAAGCAAATTGTATTCTATTTGCCATCTGCATGGCAGTTGTCTTCTGTTCAGTGGGCAGTTTTCCTTATCTCTTCCACACCCAATCCTCCCTCTGGGGAGATATCTGCTGATAAGAGGATATTGAATGTCACTGCATGGCTGATAAGAACTACAGCATCCCATTGGGAGATGTGAGCCCAGAGGGAGGAGCCAAGCATTCCTGCCTGGATATAATCTGGAGATTCTGGAACACCAGCACAGCTTCTCCACTGGATTCCCCAGAGGAACAGCAGCTGCCTCTTCCACTGGATCTTCAGAGGCAGAGACTGCACCCTTTTCTACAGGATCCCTGCTCCAGCAGAACCACCCCTGACACTGCAGGAGGGCTGAGCCACAATTCCAATGGGACTGCTGCCAACACCCTGACCCACAGGGTGTCAGGTTGGGTTCTGACTCTGTCAGGGTTGTTAGTTAACTGCATTCTTTATTTTATCTTTTTATTTTATTCCCTATTAAAAAACTTTTATTCCTGCTCCCATATTTTTGCCTGAGACCGCCCCTTAATTTCAAATGTATAACATTTTGGAGGGAGGGGGTTTACACTTTTTTCCATTTCAAAGGAGGCTCCTGCCTTCCTTAGCAGACACCTGCATTTCCAAACTAAGAATGAGCACACACCATTAAGTATGCTCCTATCAGACCCTGAATAATTCAGTAGTGTCAACATGGAAGATTTTTTACTAAATTGACACCAAAATCCTGACAAAATAAGAAAAAAAAAAGCTTCAGTCAAAATCTGAAAGCAGAAAATAATCAGAGAAGACGTGTAAAAATTAACTACAAAAGATGAGCTTACAGGAGCCAGCACCTGACCAAGTCCAAGCAGGTCCCTTGCCTCAGGTCAGCCTCTGCAGGGACAAGAATTACATCATCCATTGCATCTGCCTGGAGGCACCCAAAGAAAGGGAGGGGATGGCTCTGAAAGGAAAGGAGAAACTCACTGGTGGCAGATGCCAGCAGCCTGGTGGCTTCAGCGTGTGACAAGGCACAGGAGGGCACACAGCTGTACCCCAGGGTGGCTCAGAGATGCTGGCCTCAGCCCCTCTTGCTGGATAAGTTTTCCCACCAGCAGCTCTTGTGTGAGCATGTTCCCAGTGTCACACATGATGTCCCCAAAGTGGGAGCTGAGTGGAAGCACAGGGAGATGCTGCAGCTCACACACCACTGGGCCACCACCTCTGAGCCACAATCTACCAACCTTGACTCACAGATCAGCAGCCAGAAGAAAAATCTGCTGTTTTTAATAAAATGCAGTGCTAGACAATTAAGAAAGGTCTGGCAACATTTTGCTGTTATAGCAGTGAATACTGGTTGTTAAAAATAATGATGCAACTAATAAAAAACCTTGTGAAAAACAGAGAGACATTTAGACACATTTATACATCCCCTTCTATCCTAAGGGTAGAAAATTTTATAGCAGAAAATTTTATAGCAGTAGCAAGTAGATTGCTTGATCAGGTGCTTGCTGTGGTAGAAGGGACCAAAACAAGACATTTCTAACATGATACTGTCAAATTCTACAAGAGAAAGTATGTTTGGGGACCATTAAAATGATTGTGTTTGTTCAAATAGCTGGGAAAGTTTGCTGTCATGCCCATGATCCAGGGGCAAGCTCTTTATCAGCCTGCAGAAGACATCTGCAAGTACTTTGCTTGCAAAGACATGGGAGCACACTCATTTTAGCTGCAGACAGAAAGTGTGTGGCCACAACCTGCCATTTGACTTTTTCAAACTTGTAAATAGTTCCTCTCATTTGTATGAACCTCTCACTCATCCAGCAACACAGATATGAAATACAAATAAGCAAAATTCCACAGCTTTGGTATTTTCTCTAATGACCTGCCATGCTGTATGGCTTTAAAATACTGGGAATTTACCTTCCTTAAATTAGGACCCATTCTGCTGACCTGCATGACCTGGGCAGGCTGGGGCAGGGAAACATTCAGCTACACTGAATAATCAGAGGGAAAAAAATATTCCAGAGCTGGAAGGAAGCATAATGTGACAATGAATCTGAGAGACTGAGATGGTATCCTAGCTGAGAAAGCTGTACAACTGTGCCAGTGCTGCATTTGGCAGGTAGGGATGTGGCTGTGGCTGTTCAGAGATCTCCAGGGAAGAAGGCAGCAAGCAAAGGCCTATAAGGAAATCAGGTTGTTGGAGTGGGAGAAAAGACATCCCTTGAGGATGGCATCAGTGGTTTAATTTTTGCACCTATTACCAACTAATTACAATAACAAAACTAGTCCTGCATGTTAAAGTGAGAGGAGGTTTGGGAATAAGGCACTCCAGCCAATGGAAGTGGGTTGCCCAGTGGGCATGGAAACACACTGACAGAGAGTCAAAGGGAATGTAATGGGGATGAAAGTAGGTATATGAAAAAAAGTTGAAGAACTTCTGGCTCAGAAACTGTTGAGAGTGATTTATATTCTTAATATGATAAACAGATCCTAAAACGTTTCGCCTCTTAGCTCGAAAGAACATTTCTAGACTATGGATGGATTTTTGTAAATAAAGGTTCAGAAACCTGTCACCTGCAAGGCAGCAGAAAGGTAACCTGGAAAACACCAAACAGAAAAACTCATGTTCAGCCTCACACTACAACAGCCTTCCCTATAGCTTCACACCTATGCAAATTATCTGTCACAATGCATAAAGCTCAAGATAAACAAAGCTCTTCCACAACTTGGCATATGGAAAAAGGGTCTGAACTGAAATGGTAATTGAGTTTTAGAGACCCATCCATTTGCTGTCATCGTGCCATCTGTCTCCCTGGCAGAGTCCTGACAGCTTGCATTGGCAGCTTTGATTGCCAAAGCTCATGTATTAAGTTAGATTTACCTAGTCTTCCCACGCACAGTTTCTTATTTTTCTATGGCCCTGCTATTCTAGATGATTCACAGAACTGCAGGATACCCTGTACTCCCAGAAGCATAATATATTTTAGTATTTTTAAACCTTTTTTTTTTTTAATCAGAAATATGGATCATTTTCTGTTGTGGTTTGTAAGCCACCTGTAGACACCAAGTCCACCAGAGTCAAGAGAGACTTACTTCTCAGGGACTGACCATGGTAACAGAGATCACAGGTGCTGGTGTATGTATGTGGGAAGTATTTCTACCACCAGAGTAATAAATGAAAACTGCAGATGCCATATGAGGGCAGGACCCCCCAAGGCAGGCTCCAAGTTATTGCATTACTGTCATAACTGCTCACTGCAAAGCACCTTTGACTAAAAGCCAATATGATGCCTAGCATAACTCTGCTGACTCCCCTGAAATTACACAGATGATTAATATTGCCCCTTAAGGTATGAAAGAAGAGATAAGATTATTTACATTTAACTTCTTTACCCAGAATGGAACTTTCAGCTGTGGCAGTGAATGATGTGGGAGTTGCCCTCAGACTTTATTGAGTCACATTCCAGCTGGCCCTGTGACCACGAACATGTTTCCTCACTATGCAAGAACAAAGGGTTTAATTCCAGCAGGAGTTAATTCATGCTGGGCAGAAGACAGATGAGCACTCCTGGCAGCCCATTTACTGAGACATACACAGCAGTGCAAGGTACCAGAGTCCATCCTGCCTGTAGGCCAAAGGAATTGTGGCCACAAGTAAAGAAACAAGCACTGAGACACCACTGACTTTACATAGAGAAGACCATGCTCTAGGCAAGGCAAGAGGCTGCTCTGTTGAACAGCTTTGGTTTTTGTTCTGCTTTGTTCCTGTTGCAGAATTAAACAACACCTTAGTTATGTCACTGAAATCATTGTCCTGCTTTTGACTCGACACAGTAATTTTCTTTTTAGTAGCTGGTTTCAAACACAGGGCTGTGTTTTGAATTTAGGATGGGAATGTTGGTAGCACACTGATGTTTTAGTTGTAGCTAAGCAGTGCTTACCCTAAGTCAGGGAGTTTTCAGCTTCCTGTGCTCTGCCATCAAACAAGTGCACGAGGAGCTGGGAGGGAGCACGGCCAGGACAGGTGACCCCAGCTGGCCAGAGGGACATTCCCCAGCACAGAACATTGTCCCCAGTGTATAAACTGGGGGGAGTTGGCTGAGGGCACTGACTGCTGCTCAGGGATGGGCTGGGCATCCGTCAGCAGGTGTTGAGCAATTGTGTTGTGCATCCAGTATGTCTCTTGGATTTAGTTCCCCTCTTCCTCTCTTTTTCATTAGTACTAGCAGTAGTATCATTATTGTTGTTTCATTTATTAAACTGTTCTTATTTCAATCCATGAGGTCCACCTTTTTCCCCCAGTTCTCCTCCTCACTTGGGAGGGGAGCAAGTGGCTTCAAGGGAGGACAGTCATTCAGTTGGTGACTTCCTAAAAGAAAGCTTACATGCCCTAAACTGGATTAGACCTGCCTGAGGAATAATTTTCCAGTCATACAAATAAAAAGCCAACAGGATTCCAACTCATTGTTTTAATTTCTTTCCCAAGACAGAAAGACTTCTCAAAGTTCTTCACAAGCATCCAAACCAAGAGAACCCAAACAGGTTACAGGTAACAGGTTGGTAAACAGGTCACTCAGTGGGACACTGTGGGGCACTCAGGTCCCCCTTGTTCTTACTCCAAAGTCCTCCCACAATTCCACTGAATCTCCTAGTAACACACAACAGGATTAATCTCTGCTTCTCAGTCAGAGAATTGTTCCACTTTGAAGTAAGTAGAGAGAAAGGGTGATTCCAACTGTGGCCCTTGGTTGGCATGTGAGAAAACCTCAAGTAAGTCCAAGCTCCAGTAAATATATGATTATTAACCAGCTACAGCCCCAGAAACCTGAGAGAGAAGCCTACCCAGAAACCTACCCAGAGCAGCCAGCCACTTGGCTGTGGAAATGCTTACATGAGCTGTGAAGCATCATGATGATCAATAGCCTGAGCTTTGATGCTTTGAACCTTGGTTGGAACTAGATGATCTTTAATGTCCCTTCTGACCCAAAGCATTCTATGATTCTGTACTCTTGGTTTCAGAAGACTAGAGTGACATCAGAGCTGAGGAGGGGCTCTGAGGGTGTGAGAGCAACCTCACAGTCTGTGCATTCTCACTGTGGTCATGTTTGACCATTTTGCAACTGAAGAGGAGTGGGTGGCCTGCAAGTGTGTTCAAAAAAGCATGGCTGGATGTGGTGTGAGGCAGGACTGAGGCTGGTTGAAAGTGAAATGAAATTCAAGTGATGAATACCTGAGGTTTAGAAATTGCTGTGACAGGATGCACACTTACTGAGCAGTCTGGCTGGCAACTGAGCACAGCTTTCAGTAGTGCTGTATACACACAGTGAGAATATGTGTTCCTTTAATCCTTGTATAACCTAGCAGCTCCACCTACCCTGGAGACTGAAATTCTCTTTGATTCATTGAGCATGCCCAGCAAAAGCTCCTGAGCCTTCTCCTCTCCCTTTTCTGTCAGTTATAAGGGCAGAGGTTCAAAAGATCTCCATAGAGATTAACAACATAAATCCATTCACCCTTTGCTCAGGAGCAGCTAATACTTGGATGTGCATTTAGGCAGTGGCACAGATTACATTGTGAATTCCCTCCTAACCTCCAACCATCTGATACATCTTTTGAATTGGAAGGTACCTCCAGTAAATGGCATTTAGCAGCAAGCATAATTTAATGTCTTTACTGGAGTGGATGCTGCTAAACCCAGGGAAATCCTGTCACTTTTAGTTCCTCTGGCTCCATCAGTGAAGATGTGAGATAATCCTGACTTTGTAACATAGATCTTTTTCTCAGAGACTTTCACAGATGTGATCATTCCTCATTCCACAATCATTATCCACTCACTAAAGATCTTGGCCTTCTGCTCGCTTAATATCAACAGTTCTGAGAAAATGAATGGTCTTACTAATCTGTGTAAAGTAAACAGCATTTTGTCCTTAAAAACAGCAATATTTAGTCACCCCCTGAATCTGGTGCATTCAGCCAAAGCACCTAAAGAATGCAGGATCAGAATTGTGAATGATGCAGGTTGGAAAGCATCTCTGGAGACCCAACCTGGTCCAAGCCCCACTGAAGAGGGGAAACCCCAAAGTCAGATCAGGTCATTCACAGTGATGTCCACTGGAATATTGGACATTGCTACAGTTGGAGATTTCACAGCCACTTTAACTGACTTCAGACCATTCTGCAAGTGAATATTTATTTCTTAATTTCTAACTGGAATGTAGAATCATAGAATGGTTTAGGCAGAAAGGAACCTGAGACATCCATCTAGTTCCAACCACTCTGCCATGAGCAGGGACACTTTCCACCAGACCAGAGCCCCATCCAACCTGACCCTGAACACTTTCAGGCATGGGCCATCCACAACTTCTCTGAGCAACTTGTTCCAGTGACTCACCACCCTCACAGGAATGAATTCCTTCCAATTTAATGCTAGCCTAATCCAATTTAAACCTACCCTCCATCATCCTAATGCTCTTACCTCTTGTTCTATCATTCCATGCCCTTTTAAAAGTCCCTCTGCAGCTCTCTTGAAGCCCCATTAGGTACTGCAAGGTGCCATAGGGCCTCCCCAGAGCCTTCTCTTCTCTAGGCTGAACAACCCCAGCTCTCTCAGCCTGACTTCCCAGCAGAGGTGCTCCAGTGCCTGGATCATCTTCGTGACCCTCCTCTGGACTCCTCCAACAGCTCCATGTCCTTCCCACACTGGGGGCCCCAGAGCTGGATGCAGCACTGCAGGTGGAGCAGAGAGGCAGAATTGCCTCCCTCCACTGCTGGTCATGCTGCCTGTGGTGCAGCCCAGGGCAAGGTGGCTTTCTGCGCTGCCTGTGCCCGTTCCCAGCTCATGCTGAGCCCCTCATCAACCAACAGCCCCAAGTCAGCAGCGGCTCTTGTGACTCTCACTTGCTGCATCCCCTCCAAATGCTGTGTACCTTTAAGGAGAGTTTGCTTTTATGCCTTTTTATGCCCACCCCTGAGGTAACTGGAGGCAGCAGTAAGATTTTCCCCTTAAACTTCTCTTTTTAGGAGTGATAAACTCAGTTCTTTTTGTCTTTACACATCATACATGAGTCTGCTCATCACCTTGATTACCTACGACTGGACTTCTCCCAATAAGGAACACCAAATAGGACATAAAATTCCAAGGTTTGTTGAATAGAAGGAAATGGTTATAATCCCAAACCTTGATGGACACAAATATAGGCCAGGATGCTCCTGCTCCAGGATGTGTCCAAGACACTTATCAGGTCCTCCTGTCAATAAAGTTGTCTCTGCCCCATCAGTCCCCAACCTGGACTCTTGTATAGGTCTGTTCCATCCCAGGTGCAGACCTTTGCCTTTCCATATACATACTTATACATATATATATATATATATATATATATACACATAAATATATATATACTTGTCTATATTCTGTATTTCCCTTCACCTCTCAACTGACCCATTCAGCTTCAGCTGAATTTTGGAATATATATAAAATATATATATAAAATATATATATATAATATATACATATATATATTTAAAGTTTAGTAAGTAAAATAATGAAAGCATTAATGACTTTTCATGAGAACATAATCTAGTTTTACTTCTTTAGATTTAATACATTTTATTTTCATTTCCCTTTAAATGTAATTTTTGTCTATTTGTTCCTGAAACAAAAAATAATCTATTTTCAGGAGCACATATTTCATCATTTGTGGTTGATTCTATTAATTCTGGGTCATAGGTTTTTTTCTGGGAAGAGCCCACACAACAAAAAGCTCTCAGCCTTGGAGCTGCTTAGTGTTTTGATCAATATAATGACAATCAATGATGCTTTGCACCTTACAAACCAGGAATTTTAAATCAAGAGGCTTTATGAAAAGCTGCAAATCCTATTTGTCCTTTGAGTTGTATGTTAAGAAAACCTACTCATTCCAAAATTGTCAGCATTCTTGTGTATAAAAGATAAAATAATAATTTCTCCCCCCAAAAGATGGCAGTTTATTTCCAAAAGGATGATATAGTCTCTAAGGCTGAATTTGTTCCAGTACTACAATAGGATCCCTGGTTCTGAGAATGGGTAGCACAGCACTGAATGAATTCATATGGGGAAGATTCTGTCCCACCACCAAAACAAGGTCCTGGACCTGTTCTGGATATGCTGCTTTGCATTTCCCTTGGTAGCACAGAGGAACAAGCAGCAGCAATGGAAAACATCTTGTTCATTACCCTTTGTTATTGTTCCTTGCTGTTTTCATTAAAAATTCCAGAGAGATTCAGGAGAGGCAGAAGGAAGCACCAGTTTGGCTTTACCCTCCGTACACCACGAGTATGGAATGCATGGGGTACTCCCTGAACATCTCTGTGTCTTCTCCCCAACTCTCTCTCAAACTGCAGTTCACCAGCAAATGTCATTGTCACCTGATCTTAACACAGGTGCCCTTCCTTCCTTCCTTCCCTCTCCCCCAAGAGATGCAAGCTGTGAGCCCCACGTTAGTGCCCGCCAGCTTCTCACCTCACGTGTCCGACCCAAAAGCTCTTTGGACCTGTTATCCCAGGACTGTCTGGAGAAGCAGAGTGCCAACACCAGCACTGCCCTGCCTGGATGCCATCCAAGGCTTGTGGGCTGGAGCTGGCATCCCTGCATGGAGCTGGAGCACAGGGAATCCTGCTCGGTGGGGTTAGATTCTGACTTCTGCTAGGAAGCCCACAATCCCACTACTCATCACAATTAGTACTAAAAACCAGGGGAAATGCTCATGCACTTCATTAATAGCTAATGTTATTAAATAGACAATTAATAAGAGCAGTCAAGTGAATTGTTATCTCCAATAAAAGCCCCGACAATTGCTAACAAGTTAGGAAATGCCAGCACAGAAGTTCTCAAAGAAATTGAGACATTGCTACATTGCCTGCTACATTGCCCCTACGCAGAATAACCAGGGTTACTAACAGCTTTCCTGGGCGCAGACTGTAGCCTGTCTGGGAGCAAGGAAATTCCCGCGGCGCCTCACTAACACAATTTTAGAGGAGCCCAGGGACAATCTCAAAGGGATGCTAACTTTCTGCGGCTGGCACGGAATACGCCCGGAAGGGGCGAAGCCGCCCCGAGACAAAGCCGGGGCTGATTCCCGCACGGTGCAGGGCAAGGACAGCAGACAGCAGTACCGGCAGGGGCGGCACGTACCGGGCACGGACAGCCGGCCGGGGCAGGGACTGGCGGCTCTGCCCTCCCGCTCGGCCCGGAGCCGGTTCCGAGCCGCGCACGGACATGACTAAGCAGCAGCACCTCTCCCTCTCCCTCCGCGGCCGCTCCCGCACCCGCGCACGGCGCGGACTCACCTGCCCGCCCGGCCCCGGCCCCGGCCCCGGCCCCGCCGGCCCGCGGCGCGGCTCCTCCGCAGGGGCCGCCCGCGGCTCCTCCGCCCCGCTCCAGCCGCTCCGCCGCCAGCGCCGCCCCGCTCCAGCCGCTCCGCGCCGCCCCGCTCCGCTCCAGCCGCGCACCCCCCGCGCCCGCGGAGCCGCCGCCTCTCGCCGCGGGGCGGGCCGGGCCGGGGGCTGCCGTCAGCCGCGGCTGGCGCAGGGCTCTTCCTGCCGGGGATGAAGCCCCCGGCGGCCGCCAGCCGGGACCCCCCGCGCCCGCGGTAGGGCGGCGCTTCCCCTCTCCCAGCGCAGCGCCTCCCGCCGCCGCCGCAGCCCGGAGCAGCCCCGCAGCCCCGGCATGGAGCGCCCGCTCAACCTCAGCTGCCTCGCCGATACGACGCCGGACAGCGGCAACAGGAGCGGGTCCTCCGGCGGCCCCGAGGGCGGCCAGGCCCATCTGTCCGTCTTCAGCGTGTTGGTTCTCACCCTGTTGGCCATGCTGGTGGTGGCCACGTTCCTCTGGAACGGGCTGGTCCTGGCCACCATCCTCCGCGTGCGCAGCTTCCACCGGGTGCCCCACAACCTGGTGGCCTCCATGGCCGTCTCTGACGTGATGGTGGCAGCCCTCGTCATGCCCCTCAGCTTGGTGCACGAGTTGTCCGGGCGGCGGTGGCGGCTGGGCCGGTCGCTGTGCCAGGTGTGGATCTCCTTCGATGTGCTGTGCTGCACTGCCAGCATCTGGAATGTCACGGCCATCGCCCTCGACCGCTACTGGTCCATCACCCGCCACCTGGAGTACACGCTGCGCACCCGGCGCCGCATCTCCAACATCATGATTGCTCTCACCTGGGTGCTCTCCGCCTTCATCTCTCTGGCCCCGCTGCTCTTTGGCTGGGGAGAGACTTACTCAGAGGACAGTGAAGAGTGCCAAGTCAGCCGGGAGCCTTCCTACACCATCTTCTCCACCTTTGGGGCTTTCTACCTGCCCCTCTGCGTGGTGCTCTTCGTGTACTGGAAGATCTACAGGGCTGCCAAGTTTCGAATTGGATCTCGCAAGAGCAACTCCATCACCCCCATGACACGAGAAGCACTGGAGGTAGGTCAGCTTTGCTCGGGTCAAGCACTGGCAGCAGGCAAGCCTTTGTAGAAGTGGGGGAAACTTAAACCAAAAGTGTGCAAGTGAACAGTGATCCACCAAAGCCCTGTGGATCCTGGAGGCTTCCAAGGGAAGGCAGACTGCAAAGCTTGCAAACCCAGTCTGTTGGCTCCATCTGAGCCCCCAGCTGTGAGCACTCAAGGTGTAGCTGAAGCAACTTTGGGACATACTGTGAGCCTGAGCTCCACGTGGGCGAGTGGTGACTCACGGATGTCCCCCCATGGAATGCTGAATCAGTGCTTGCCAGCATGAGTAAGGGGTCACCATCCCTCCCCTGGGGAGGCAAGGGGACAGTGGATGGATGGGCAGCTGTGTCTGCTGGGGACGATACCCTGGCAACCAGCTGGGGCTTTGGGGACACTGTGAATTTACCCAGACAGAAAGCACTTGTGCAGAATGTCCTTGGAAATCTTTCCTAATCATGACTGCATCGTGTCAGTTCATCCCAGGCACGGTGACTCTGCACTGTAAAGATTTCTTGCAGGGAGGAAGCAAATGTGTGCTAATTTTCTTTCCTCTCCTACCAAGAACTCTTAAACTCAATGGGTTTAGAGGAAGTAAGCAGACTTCTGTGCACGGCATGTGGGTGTGTGCCTGTTCTGCCGATCAGATTGTAAGTGGGGAAGTAATCTTATTGTGCTGCACTATGAGTAACCCCATGTACCCTCAGGACTCTCTCTAGTTTCTAATCTCACTTAAATAGTCTCCGTCACCCAGAAGAGGTTATACAGCCACCTTGCCCTCAGTTAGAGTGTGACCTGCATGGCTTGTGTTTCCCCTGGAGCCCTGGCCCTCGCTTGCACTGCTGGGCTCTGTACCTGCTGCGTGGGATCACCCGACTGGGGTACATGTGGTGCAACTTGTGTTTGTGTTTGGCAGGTGAAAGAAGCTGCCCAGCAGCCACAGATGGTCTTCACTGTCCGTCACGCCACTGTGACGTTCCAGACGGACGGAGACACGTGGAGAGAGCAGAAGGAAAAGAAAGCTGCCCTCATGGTGGGCATCCTTATTGGGGTCTTCGTGCTCTGCTGGATCCCCTTCTTCATCACAGAGCTCATCAACCCACTCTGCTCATGTGACATCCCACCCGTTTGGAAGAGCATTTTTCTATGGCTGGGCTATTCAAATTCCTTTTTTAATCCACTCATCTACACTGCTTTCAACAAAAACTACAACAATGCCTTCAGGAACCTATTCTTTAGGCAGTAGTGAGCAGCAAAAGCTTTCCTGCCACCCCAGGAAGCTGATTTTATGTGTCAATGATTCTGACCAAATTCCTGAGGAAGTTCAAAGCCACAGATACTGAGGTGATGCTAAAAATGCAAAAATGCATCACCACGGGTCGTGTGTTCCAGACCCAGTCCCAGTCCCCAGGCAGGCTCTCCATCCCAGCCTCTTAGCTGCTGTTTTTCCTGCAAGTAGCATGTAAGGGCTTCTCCTGCCAGCAGCCTGGCATCCTTGTTCCAGTGCCCTGCTGTGCTCCTCCTGCCTCCCCAGTGATGCTCTGTTTGGTGGCACCAGAGGTACAGAGGCATCCACGAGCAAAGAAACCTTGGTTTGGCCACTGCTGGAATCTCCCAGCACTGATCACCTTTGTCCCGTGTGCAGAGCTGGGACCCTATAGCATCAGGAGGTTTTGTGATTACATGTGAGAGTACATATTTTATGGCTTGGCTGACAACATGGTTTGTCTTGTCTTTCACTGGTAAAGACTGCAAAGTGTTTGGTTTATTGGGAAATAAAACCCTTGGTAAGGGTTAAGCGCAGACTACAAGTACCAAGCTTTTTCTCACATACTTTGGGAAGAACAAATTGTGTCTCTTTGCTTTTGGATTCTATGTAGCAGGGTTTTAAAAAAAAAAAAAAAAACAAAAAACTAATTGTGAAAGCTTAATGCATGGTGTACCCTGGAATGAGAGAGAATGCATGGGAAACTCACCTCTCATTCCCCAGCTGCTACGTGTGAGCATCTGCCTCAGACCTTTATGTTCAGAAATACCAGCTGTAAATGCTAACCTTCCTGCCTGTTGTTTCCCATTTTAAAACATTAATGTATTTTGAGCAGCTGTGGGCAGATTTCCTGTAGTTTCAGGGGATGCAAGGGGTGTATTTCGAGTTGCCTTTCAATGAGGAAAGTGTTTTAGTATTTCTGAATGCAATCCAGAACTTGAAACCAAAGCAAAAACCCCACTTTGTTTCCATGAGCACTGGGTTGCAAGCAGAGGGCAGTTAATGGCAGGTGATATTTCTTTCTGGAAGCATGATCAAACCATGGAGCTTCTCTTCTGCAAGGACCAGGTTTGAATATTTATTTTTTTGCTCACCTGTCCTCCTCTGCCTGCCCCTCTAAGGCTTCATCCCATGTGGTTGTTACTGCTCTGTTGCCTCCCTGCCTTTCCATGTTGCCAAATTAATTATAATAGTTGGCTTTTCACTCCTAGAATTAGGGTTACACACTTTATACTGCCCTGCTGAAGGACTGACAGGTCTGCAGATAAAGGAAAGCTTTAGTTTTAACTTGGTTCTGGGACAGCCACTGAAATCAGACCACAACTAAAACTGGAAAAAAAAAAAGATGGAAGTCAGAACTCCCTGGTTCCATGTCAGATATGTCAAGAAGAGATAAAAGGAAATAATGTCAATAAATGATGGTAAAGCTCCCTGGGGTTGGGTAGTATTCATTTCTATCTGCAGTAGATCGTGAGACATCAGATGTTAAAATTGTCACTGGTCCTTTAAACCAGACAAAAATCCTGGCAGAGCTGGCAATAAAAGCCCTTTTTCTTTTGCTGTTTCTGGACAGGTGAAAATGGAAGCAGAGGTCAAGGTGCTATTTAAGTGTTGCAGCCCTTTCAGGACCAGTTAGGCAAACATCCATCAGCACTGACATGGACATTGTTGATCCTGCCTTTTGGCAAGAAGAGAAATAGGATAGCCCTTGACATCTTCCTTAACACCATCTTATAAAAATCTGTTAGAAATATTGGGTAAAACCCTGCCCTCATTGAAAGCAAAGGAGAATTTTTTTTCAGTGAATCAGATTTTTATGTGGCATGTCTTGTCTCGTAAAAACATATTTTTAATGTTAATTAATTCAAGGAGAAGATGGGTGGGATGGGAGTAATCTTCTAACTCCCATGGAAGAGGCTCTGACCTGCCCCCTAACTGTGGGCCAATCTTTCCAACTAGTAAAGAGCATTTTCTTTCTTTATTAATATATTAAAATATTATTAGTGACATCTCTGATGTATCAAAAATTGTAATAAACTCTTAAACTGGTTTTTTTTACTGAATATATAAAGGCTGTGCTGCTTTCTCTGGACAGTCCATCACTGATGCTGAGTTGTTCTGTTGGGAATTGCTGCTTTTGTTGTGACAAGGGTTGTCTAGCCAAAAATGACTTTGAAAAAATGCTTCCTTGTTCAAGCCTTCAAGAACTTCAGCTAAGCTTGGTGGTGCCTGACAGCAGACTACTTCTTAGGCTCCCAGAGTGATACTTTAAAGCATGGATTACCTGACAAGTTGGACCTTAGATCCCCATTTTCACACCTAACATAAGGTCTGCACAGCCTCATGTCAGTCCCAGCTGTGTCCATGCCATTTTAATTTGGTCTTTGATGAGTGTTCCAGATTCTCTTGTCTCTGTTGTGTGGCGTCCTTGTGCAGGGTGTGGATTCAGCTGTAAACTCAATGTCCACTGTGAGCAGACAGGAGTTAGACTGAAATCAGTGGGAAATTCCCTACTTCAGTTGCAGTTTGGTGCTGGGGTGAAGCTCCCTTTCATTACACCCTTTGTTTATTCATGCTGTGCCTTAAACAGTGACAGGGAGACAGGAGATCATTTTGAAGTGACACTAGATAATTCCAATTTGCCTGTAGTCATGAGTATTCCACTATCCTGGTGTAAATTACTCTTACATTTATTTGGCAGGCCACATCTGATACAATCATTTTCTGGAAAGAAACAGCTTCCAGTTGGTGGTAAGATTTGTTCTTTTAAATCTTGACAAGATTAGCAGCTTTTGTATTGGCCAATTCCTGCAGCTCATATTTGAGACCTAACACCATGGGCTTTCCTTCTGAAGATCATCCCTGCAATGTAATATGACCAGGCAGGGAAAATATCATTATTCTAGAGGTTGAATTGCAGAATCACACTGGAACATGCCACAATGATCTCAGCACAGGGAAGTGGCACAAAGAGACCTGGGCACCTGATCCAGGCTCCAAGGCTTTTTACAAAGCTCTCATTATTCAAACACAGATGCTGAGTGGGCTCCCAGAGATGCAAATCATGTTTGAAGACATAGGCAACCACAGCTTCAAAGGAGGCATCTTGTACCTTCTTGTTCCCATTTATACACAGAATCAGTGGTGTGAAGAGATCTGCCTCACCGAGGCTTTGTGAGGATTAATTACAAAATGTTGATCATGTACCAGGAAGGTGGAACACTCTGGTTTGAATGCCGAGCAGCATTATAAATTGAGCTTCTATTTAATTCCTAGGAAGAACGTTATTACCCATTATTATTGAGTTTTGTACGCGGTTTAATGGCTATATAATACTTCCAGAACAGATTTAACTAACCTGCTCCCACTTACAATTAATTTAGTTCCCTCTCAATGCCCTGACAACCCAATGAACATCTGTTTGGGAGCTCAGTAGTGAGGGCAGCATGTGCTGAATTCCAGCTGCTGCTGAGCATCTCCTCGTGGTGCTGTCAGGGTTCAAGAAGCAGCAGCTCTCTGGGCAGTCTGCTCTGGGTTCCTTTTACTTTTTAGGGAAGAAAGAAAAGGTCATTGAAGAATGCCCATGGATTACAGGACAGGTTGGCTAACCACCTTCCTCCCTCACCCCCAGCCTGTTGGGCTCTCTTCTCATCACAGGCAGGTGATGCCAGGACGTGCACCAGCCCTGCACAGCCAGAGGTGAGCCACACATGACTTCACCCCCTGGTATTTTTTCATGGCTTTTCAAAAAAAATACTGCTAGGAGATGTGTCCTTTGGACTGTCAGCAGCAGCTGAAAGTGGGAGTTTCCTGGAAGTAGGTAATTAAAGAAATTTCACCTGACAAAGGTAATTAATGGCTATTCCTTCCAGTGATTGCAGTGGTGAGGTGCAACTGACAAAGTGTCAAAGGGATTTCTGCAAGGCAGTGGTTTGAGCTGCTTTGTTCATTGTGTTTTACTCTTGTACCCCTTGTTTTACCATCACTGGTAGAGCATCCCCCTGGGGCTCCAGCAAAGTCATGGTGAACATGATACAGGCACCATGAATGCTCCATGTAAGAACAGTGGGGTGAAACAGCCATGACAAAATTATCATCCCCACTGGGATACACCCTGGCATGAAAATAATGACATTGCCAGCATTTCATTGAATTTAGGACATGGCCAAAGAGCTCTTTAAGTCCTCATTATTTTCAGTTACACCGAGGTATTGAGGAAGTTGCAGAATACTGGAAAAGAGCTGGAGTTGTGCCAGTATTTTAAAAAGGCAAATTTGGAGAGCCAAGTATTTCTAAGACAAATGCTGTTACTGATTTACAGCTTGAAATTGATCCTTGGCAAAAGAAGTGGAGGAGATGATAAATAACTTGGTGAATAAAAAATTACAGGAAATAAATATAATTAAAATAAATCACATTGATGTTTTTGATTGCAGCACATGGTTCATTGCTGATGGTGATATAAAGTATTCACTCAATAATGAATCCGACTTGACAACATTCAATGCCTCCATTAAAAATTGAAGAAGAAACCAATATGAGGTTCAAACTGTCCAATAATTGCTTGTGACTTATGGACTGGGAAAGGTGTAAATACAGAAAATAAGGTCACTTCTACAGAGAAGTGAGGATAAAAACTGGTTGGGAGCATTTTGACCTGGCATGAGGGAAAGCCACGTGTCCAGGAGCAGCAGGATGGGGCCCTGGTTGCAGGAGGAGAGACAAGGCTGTGATGGGGTGCATCAGGAGCTGAACATATGGGACTTTTCAGCATTTCAGGAACAAGCAGGCTTATTTCTTGCCTGTGCATGAGCTGTATCCAGCTGTGGGTTTTATTCTGGTCACTGGAGGAGAAGCTGCAATTTCAGTTCATCGTCTTTTTGCTCCTCCCTCCTCCTCACCACTGCCAGGCTGTCAGCCTCAGCATTGCCATTCTGTGTTATTTTCCATGCTGGCCAAGTCAAACACTGTCCCTAATCATCCTCAAAAGCAAGACAGATGGGCCCTTTCCCTGGGTCCCCCAGTGCATTGTTGTTGTTCTCTGTCTATCCGTTTCAGCAGTGGGAACAGCAGCTCCTGCAATGCTGAAGCTCCACTGCTGCCCATGGATGGGACCAGACAGGGCTGGGTGCAGCTCCAGGGGTAATCCTTGGACCAGGCACTCCCCACCAATGCTCTCTGATAGGAACTGGGATGGGGAAAGCTAAAACTGGAGCTATACCCTCCCCTTGGTTTTCTGCCAGAGCCATTCCCAACCAAACTGTTCCTAATCCAGCCTCTAGTCCCCTCCCTGCTTCTGGTGAGACAGGCAGCCACTATCACAGATCTGGTCATCTCTGCAGGAAGGAGAAAGAGAGGGGTAAAAAGCCTTCCACTGCAGCTCTAATTGCAGGAAAAAAGTTCCCCAGACCTGACTGCCCTCCTGGGAGAGGACACAAAGTCCACGTGGCTGAGATGTCCACTCTGCCCAGTTCAATCCCTTCCCCACTGGTGGCTGCAGAGAGTGGACACCTCTGTACCATTCCAAAGTGCCTGCTGCTCACCAGGTCCTGAGTCTGTGCAAGTGTTGGAAACACTGCATTTTTCATCAATTCAGGGCTGCAGCCTCAGGTCAGTGCTTCTTCCTTGTGCCTTTCCATCCCCAAACCCTGGTTAAGAACAGGTCCCAGCAGCCTCAGTTGCTGGTATAGAGGAGGGCAGCCTTTCAAAATTAGCATCTCTGCTGGTGAAGAAGACCTCCTTGCCTCTGTGCTCAAGATCCCAAACCAATAGCTGAGGTGCCACAGAGCCCCAAGATCTGCTTCTTCTTGCCCAATTCAATGTTTGGATCACCTGGTTCTTCACAGGACACTGGGCTGGGCAGTCCCATGCCCAGTCAGGCTCACCTTGCTAAAGTCCATTACATGTCCCACCTTTTCACTGCTCCCCTGTGGTGCTGTTCTGGAGCTCTGGCTATCAGGAAACCGTTCACACATTGCTCAGGGTGCTGCCTCTGCAGTATCTCACAGCTGGACCAAATAGGGCTGTTCCAACCCAAAAGAGTCTGTGTCACATAGACCATGGTGAAAATGAATGCGATCACCTTCTAGATCTGCTAACAGCCTGATATCCTGCCCCACAGCTACCTGTGCTGCTGTCAGACAGACTTTAGAGGGGAAAAGCAGAGCCATGGTCACGTATTTTCACAGTTTGAGTGGAGACATGCCTTTGAGGAGGGGGAGGAATCATTTTGGTGCGTTGCCAAATGGCTCTTTCGGTGGGCACCGGAGCATATGGAGCCTCTCTCACAATTGCCTGGGAGCTGCAGTTCTGTGATGCTTTTTCTCTCCTCAGCTGCTCGCCTGATGCCAAAGTTTCCAGGTGCACTAAGGCAGGATGCTCCTGCTGCGTGCCTTGGACCTTCCACCTTCCCATCACAGTGCTGGGGTGAATATTAAACAGACAGCAGATGCAAAGTGCAAGCACACTTGCTGGCCCAAGGGGTTACTCAATATCTGGAATTTGAATGCAAAAAGAAACTGAGAACCCATGGTATTAAGTAATTAAGCTTTTCTGAGAGTTTTAAAAAGGAGGCAGGTAGATGCTGAGGAGAGGTGATGCAGCTCCTCTGCTTCCTGCAGCTTTGCAGCACAAACCTTGGCCTTACAGGGGGTTTCAGAGCACGTTACTCTGACTAAAGCCCCCGGGCTACTTTATAAACTGTTAATAGCTGCCAACCAAAATGAGTGTCAGGGCTGTTTCTTATTGAAGTGAGCATTTAAGGCACCTGGAGAACACTGGAAGTAGCATAAACCCTATAAATTCTTTCTGAAAGCATCAAATTGGCCAGTGCTTGCATGCAGAGCATAGCAGATAACTTTCAAATGAAATTTTTTTGACAGCAAATCTGCTGCTGCTCATCAGATCAGTTTGCCCACCACTGTTACCCACACAACTCCAAGACACCACATACCCACCACACCACCTTCCCACAGGTGACTCTTCTGCAGGGACTGTGTCCTGGATTCCCCAGCACGAGGTGCAAGGCAGCACCTCCTGCCCCTCCTTGGTCATCTGGCCTTCAGGGTACACTGATGTGTACATGGTGTGTCTGGGTGTGGAGCAGCTGGGCTGTTTTTCAGACCCCTGCTCCTCATCCTTCTGTCTGGCAGCCCCAGCTGAGCAGCAGCTCCCACTCCACACCGCTTCTCCTGACTCCCTTCTTGCTCTTGGAGATGCCCCAAGGAGTTCTTCCATAGCTGGGTGGAGCTTTGTAGAGCTGTGGTGGTGTTCCCAGAGTCAGGGCTGCTCCTCAAGGGCCCGTGGAGAAGGTAAACTGAATAAATGTGATGAACTGAATGGGTCATGAAGCCCCAGATTAAATGGGGTGGTAAAACACTGCTGGGCTGCGCTGAAATTGCAGCGGGCTTGGGCACTTCAAAACCATAAAGTAGGTGTGATCCTCCTTTATGAAGAGGGAAGAGGGAATTAACTCAGGAATTATCTCAGGAATTATCTCAGCCCCGGTCTCTCCATCGCTGTTAAGGACAGGCGTTGGTTTTTTTCCGGACCCCCCTTCTTCAGGATGGGCTCGTGTCACAGACATCTTTTATGAAAAATCCTTTCCTTAGGATTTTTTTCTCCTGAGAAGCTGAGAGGCCTCAGGAACAAAATGTAAACAATGATTATCTGCTGCTGTGGAATGCAACAGGTGCATCTGTGATTGGTCTCATGTGGTTGTTTCTAATTAAGGGCCAATCACCGTCAGCTGGCTCGGACTCTCTGTCCGAGACACAAGCTTTTGTTATCATTCTTTCCTTTTCTATTCTTAGCTAGCCTTCTGATGAAATCCTTTCTTCTATTCTTTTAGTACAGTTTTAATATACTATATATCATAAAATAATAAATCAAGCCTTCTGAAACATGGAGTCAGATCCTCATCTCTTCCCTCATCCTCGGACCCCTGTGAACACGGTCACAGGCTCGCTCACCCCGTGCAGCGCAGCAGGACCTGCTGCCACCGGGAGATGGAGAGCGCTGTGCTTCCATCCCTGCTCGTACCGACCGTGTGCTCCGCCACAAGCCCAGAGCCTGCTGAGAAGAGAGGAGAGGTGGCTCTGGAGGCCCAGAGAAAGACAAGCAGAGAGGGAGCCGCTGGCTCTGTCCCCTCGGAGCTGCGGGCGGCACACGGAGCGCTCTGCCCGCCCCACAGCACCCAGGGCAGCGGTGATGCTCTGGCACAGTGAGGTGATGCTCGTGGTGATCACAGTGAGGTGATGCTCGTGGTGATCACAGTGAGGTGATGCTCGTGGTGAGCACAGCGAGGTGATGCTCGTGGTGAGCACAGTGAGGTGATGCTCGTGGTGAGCACGGCGAGGTGATGCTCATGGTGAGCACGGCGAGGTGATGCTCGTGGTGATCACAGCAAGGTGATGCTCGTGGTGATCACGGTGAGGTGATGCTCGTGATGATCACGGTGAGGTGATGCTGGTGGTGATCACGGTGAGGTGATGCTCGTTGTGATCACGGTGAGGTGATGCTCGTGGTGAGCACAGTGAGGTGATGCTCCTCACAGCACGGAGAGCACTCAGAAACACCATCTGGCCCTCTCGCCTTCCCGCTCCTCCGCGGCAAGATCGGTGTGTTCGGCATGAGGTGAGCTGAGTGTGCTCGGATCTGCTCCAGGGTGGCAGCACAGGGCAGAGGGAGATGGATTGTGGCTCACTTCCTTCTGCCAGCTGCCACCAGCCCTTTTACTGTCCCCAGATGTAGTCCTGAGAGATGATAGGATGCTTAGAGATTTCTTTTTTTAGTTGTTATTTGAATGGGAATGAAGCACCTAAATAACCTGGATAATGCAAACCTCAGTGCTGACAGTAGAAGGGAAGGAAAAATGCACTCTGTCACTGAGCAGGTCCCCTCCAGCTTTGTGAGATGTCTCAATACTATGTTAAAAGAGCACTGTGTTCATGTTGTTCAGCATTTGGATACTCGCCTTCACACAGGCTCTTGTAAGTGGAAAACTTCTTTCTTGCTTACCATGTAGAGCTGCTGTAACAGCCCTCTGAACCACACCAAGCCTGACAGAGTTCAAGAAATGTTTGGACAATACTCCCAGGCATGTGTGTGACCCTTGGGGTTGGTTCTTTGCGAGGCCAGGAGCTGGACTTGATGATCCTTGTGGGACCCTTCCAACTCAGCATATTCTGTGATTCTGTAAAATCCACTCTTCTCCTTTCTCTGCCTCTTCTGATTGCCCTGAATTCTGAGATACCTCATAGCAGAATTAGCACTGCACATTTCCAGATTCCTTTCTTTATCCAACTTTGCATCCTCTAACACTCCTACTCCTGGCAAAGGCACAGCTACCCAGCCTGGCTCTGGCTGCTGGAGCCCCAAGTGGGGTGTGTCTTCAGCAAAAAGACATGAAAACCAGAATTAACCACATTATAGGGTGATGCTGTTTCTGAAGAATGACTGGTTTATTTTATGGGGCCAGGATGCAACTTTTTTATGCACAGATGTCCCTAGGAGACTTTATAGATACAGGTGAGTATGGGATCCTTTGCTCTCCAAGCAGTGCAGCACAGAAGACACGTGGGAACATACACACAGCAATTTCCCAGATTAATTGCTCTGAGTTTTTCCCACCAAGCATACAGCACTGCTTATCAAAACATACCAGGAAATCATGTTCTCTTTGGGCACAACGATCAGCCCCCGCACACTGGGAAATATCAACACAAACAAACACTTTTCCTACTAAACATAAACATACTAAACAAAATTTTCATACTAAACACCTACTAAACACAAAAAAGCACTTGTGCATTTCTTTTTAGAATCACAGAATCGGAGGATGGTTTGTGTTGGAAGAGACCTTAAGGATCATCTAATTCCAAGCCCCTGCCACTGGCAGGGACAATTTCCACTATGCCCCATCCAGCCTGGCTTTGAAAACCTCCAGGGATGGGGAAATGGTCACACTGCATTCACAATTTTAGTTCATTTTTGGTTATTTTGCTCTTGACTAGAAATACTGAATGAAGATGTGAAGGACAAAAGCCTGTCTCAGCAAAATGTTAATTACTAAATCCTCTCTCTGATCAAGGATAAAAGGAAAGGTGAATGAAAGGTAAACTGATTTTCACCAAGGAAAATTCTGAGAGCTTGTTGAATTTTTCTATTGCATCAATTATATGTGATTTGAGGAGATAAAACAATTCCTGAGCTCTTCCTGGAGGAGATTAGCAGAATGTTTTGGTAATCCTTCTGATCCCTCAGGAATGAGTGCTATTTTATTAATCATTATGCAGGAATGGTTGATGTTATAGACAGAGACCGCTACAGACACAGTTGAGAAATGGGACCAAGAGTTCACAGAGTGGCTGGGGTTGGGTAGAAGTCACTTGGTTCACTCCCTGCTCAAGCAGGACCACCTGGATCTGGTTGCCCAGCGCCATGTCCAGGTGGCTTTTGGGTGTCCCCAAGGATGGAGACTCCACACCTGCCCTGGGCAACTTGTGCAAGTGCTCAGGCACCCTCAGCAAAAACCTTTCCTGATGTTCAGAGGGAGCTACCTGTGCTTTCATTTGCCCCCATTGCCTCTGGCCCTGTCACTGGGCACCACTGGACCTTTTTGAGTGGTCTTTGGACTAACAGGAAGAGCTTGCAGGGGTTTCATTCATTTGGACTGCAATATGACAGATAGCTTTATCTTTTCACATTCACATCCTTGCCTGCAATTAAATGAAGTGTATTGTTCCTGTGTCTGATTGCATGTGGGAGGCAGGGATGTAGTCTCTACTCTGACTTACAGTGTTCTAGGAATTAATGAAAAAATTTTCTATATTTCTTTTTAAATAGAGAAAAAAATGTTATTGTCTTCTTTTTCTTACTGCCTTGAGGGATCATCAGGAGAATTCTTGTACCTACATGTCTCACAAGTATTTAAAGCAGTAAAACATGTAATAGCCTCTTTTTTCCTTCTTCTTTTTCTTCCTTTAGGAAAAAAACCCTGTGTGAGTTGCGTGGAAGTTGTTTGGTGGTGTGTGGGTGTGTTATGTCTGTGTCTAACTCGCCAGGGGGAAGCTGAGGAAGAATGAGGAGTTGTGCCTACAACTTAAACACCTCTCCTCCAGTCACTCATTTGACTGGCATTTCTGGGGAAAAGACAGTGGTTTGAGGATTAAAGAGAAGTCAGGAGTGAGGAGGTGACAGACAGTGACGTTCAGCTGTGGCTGATGTGGCAGCACATCCCTGCAGTTTCTGCTCATCTGGCTGGGGAGGTGACAAGCTGCCAGTTTGCTGCTCTGTACTCAGACTCCTCTTCCTCCTCATGCCCTGTGGGGATCAAAAATGCCCAGCCACCCCCATGCAGTGCCAAGGAGGCAGCCCCATGTGCCTGGCAGCTGTGGGGCACCTGCACTCACAGTTCTGTGGGTCTCATACTGGCTCCTGGAAGTGAAGGAAGAGCTCGTCACACAGGAAGAGTTTTTGGGAAGATCTGATCTGATCTGGTCAGACAGGAAGAGTTTTTGACAGCCCTGTGCTGTTCTTGTTGCTTGGTGCTTCTGCTTGAGACAGTTGAAATGGGCTTTGCAAAGAGGCAGAGCCAAGGTGTGGGAACAGGAGTTACCACCTGAGGATAATCCAGGGGTGAAAATCCCTCCACAGCCTGTTAGTGAGAGGGTCTGGGAAATAAAAGCATCTCTTCATTTAAGATGAGACTTAGATGCTAGAAACCACAGTTCTGATATAAGCCTAGGAATTAATTATGTGGGTTTCTTTTTATTTGGTGAAATGAGAGAGAGCACAGTAGGACTTTCTTCTTTAGCTCAATAACTTGTTACCCAAGTACCTCCTTGGAGCTGGTTCATGAAATCTGTGCACAATAGCAGATCTACTACAGCCACATTGCCAGAAAATGGGGAAATGTATGGTTTTTAAACAGGTTTACAAAGAAGCACTGGTTTTTAACAGGTTTAAAAAGAAACACTGTTTCTTTGACTACTGGCCATAATACTGGCCAAATTTATTCTTTGTAAATAAGAACACGAATGTCCAAAGGCAAAAATATTGATGCTGTTTCAAGTGCTGGCTCATGTGATCTCCAAAGGAAATCACTCTCTTGCAGTTGGGTGTTACACACCAAAAGCTTTTCCTCTGACAACCGCAAGTGTTGCACTTATTTTCAGTCCTGGAGACAAAGCATCAGGCTGAACTTCTAACCCACAGTTTCACCCCAAAAGCACCCACACTAAAAATGCCAGAGCCACTGCTTTTTAGCCCTTCAATATTCAGTGGAAATGGATGTTGGATTCACCAGCTGGATTTTTGAGAATGTGCTCAAGAAGTGAAACATGGGTGCACATGGCTCATGAACAGCACTTGAAAGCATAGCTCTTATTGATGAGTTTTAAACAGGGCCCATCTGGTTCTTATTTGGTTTTTCAAAATCCTTCATGCAAACAGCAGGAAGTCACCACCCAGATAAGTGTTGTTCTCTTGGCAGCACTTTGCATTTCCTAATTATTGTCAGGTTATTCCCAAGCAATTCTGCACTGCAAGAAGGTAGAAGATGCCTGGCTTGAGTGAGGACCATCTTATTGCCCCTGCTGTGCTCTGAAAGCATGTCACTGTCCTTTGGGCTGGTACTGTTCTCATGGTGCCACCCTCTCTCTGCCTGTCCACAGGCTCTGGATGGACCCCCTGCCCTGCCTGGCCTTGGCTCATCCCTGTTCCCATTCCCACGGAGGTGCCCAACATCACTGAGCTGCTGCTGATGGCACTTGCTTGGGAATGCTGTTGAAAGAGGGCAGAGGTTGTTTCTCACTTTCCATGAGGGTAATTCATAAAATATTTATATGTAGCTCCAAATCCCAGGTTTCTGGCCAGGACTTGCTCTTCAGAAGGTTCCTGGAGGCTCTGCTGTTCCCCTCTGGCCATTGACATGGGCTGCTCCCCTGAGCTCCCTTCCACTGCTGCTGAACCAGACATGGATACCCCAGAAAACCCCAGGCACCAGCCCATGTTTAAACATTGCAGATAGATGCCCAAGGCACGCAGACAGGCAGTGTGGATGCTGCCTTTGATCTGTGCACACACACCCCATCCCCTTTATCTTTTACTACCTGTTGTAAAATCCTTCCCTCCAAAGGGCTGTGATACCAGCTCGGGCTTTTTGCTGCTCCCCAGCTGCAGATTCCAAAAGGATTTATGGGAGGTGCAAGATGAAAGAAAGGCTGAGAGGAAGAGCTCTCAGTGCAGACAATTTCTGGTGAGCAGGGTGGGACTGGCGGTGCTGGAGAACAAAACACTCCTGGCATTTGCAGCTCAGGTTTCCACAAAGTGAGAGCTGGGAGCTCCCCTGCTGTCACCAGGCTGTCACCTGCCCTGGGTGCTGCCTCTCACCTGTCCCTGAGTCGGACCAGCAGGAAAGGGGCACAGCAACACCACAGAGCAATGCAAGGGGTGAGTTCCTGCTGCCCAAGGGTCACAGTGGCACTCTGTGCCTCTCTGACAGCCTGACATTAAGCAGGGACATCTCGGTGCAGAGCGGGGTCACTCTTGCAGGATGTTTTCTGTCCTGTGCTTTGGAAGTTGGAAGTGATGCTCCAGCAAGCTCTGCAGTCTTACAGAATATGAATTGTCCTCTTTTGACTCACTTATTAGATGACCTTTTGTATTTCTGAAGACAATTTTTGCACATTAGCTGTCATGGACATATTTTATAAAAAATCTTTTCATTAGGATTTTTTCTCCTGAGAAGCTGAGAGGCCTCAGAAACAAAATGTAAACAATGATTATCTGCTGCTGTGGAATGCAACAGGTGCATCTTTGACTGGTCTCGTGTGATTGTTTTTAATTAATGACCAATCACAGTTGAGCCGTCTCAGAGTCTCTGGTCAGTCACAAGATTTTATTATTCATTCCATTCTTTCCTTTCAAGCCTTCTGATGAAATCCTTTCTTCTATTCTTTTAGTATAGTTTTAATATAATATTTATATCATAAAATAATAAATCAGCCTTCTGAAAGAAGTCAAGATTCTCATATCTTCCCTCATCCTGGGACCCCTGTGAACACCACCACAGTTTGCTATGTTGCTCATCTGCATGGGAAACACTGCTTGGCTGAACCAAACACCAAAACAAGAAGAGCTCTGAGCATGGCTGGTCCCACACTCCTACTCCATGGGCTGCTCTGGGGTCATCATTCCACATTTTATTGTACATATTCTTTTGGAACCCACTCATCCCCAAAGCCTTTTAAAGTGAGGGAAAATGGCAAAAGTTGGCAGTGAGCAGAAGAAAGAGGGAAGCAGTAAGGGTTGACAAGATTTGCTGGGTTTCAGTGGGACACAAGCTGAAGGCTTGGTGTGAAGATAAATCACAGCATGTGTGCTATTGTGGTAGTGTTGAACTGTTTACATCTCCTCGAATTATACGAAGTGGAACCACTAAACTCACAATTTCATCCCAGCAAGCAATGCTCAGGTGTAGCACCATGGAGCAGCACATTCCCTGCCTCCTGAGCACCTGCATTGCCCTCCCTGGTGTGTCTCCCATGACTGTTTGCATGCCACAGGGTCTGGTTTGAATGGGTGATTCACTGCTGTGCTGTGGTTTGTGTTCACATGTCAGGAGATGAAGTGGGTAGAGCAAAAAAAAATCAGCTCCCTGAGGAACTCACTGGAGCTTCATGAGGCTCTTGGCATCACTTTCCTGTAGGAAACCATGGATCAGAGCTTCTCCCACTGCCTGCTTTCCATCCTCCTGTCCTCTCTCACTTTGACAATAGGGACCCTCCTCAGCAGGGACCAAAGTGAAATTCAGCCACATACAAAGAAGCTAAATTTTTCCAAAGCTGTTAACTGGGGGAAGAGCTAACCAAACAGCTTACCATTACTTGGAAGCAAGAATCTGGGTTTTTTTCTGAAAGATTCTGTCCAGAGGTAGCAGAAGACCTAAAGCTGCTGAAAAAAGAAGGGTGGAAACCTATAGAAATGATAATTAGAGGGCACCTTGTGGTATGGTGCCAACAGTCACTCAGAGATCTGGGATTATTTCTCCAGCTTCTGCCTGAGTTCTGAATTCAGCTGCCTCAAATACTTCGATCCTCCCTCTTCCTCATGTTTAAAAATTCCTGCCCTGAAGCCAAAATCTGAGATGCTGACATTAACGTTAATGCAGCATTAATGCAGCCTCGGACTCCCAGCCTGCTAATCCAAAAAAACCCACAGTAAACCACTCTCTTGATCCAAATGGTCAATGATAGGCACTGAGAAAACTGCAGTGAGTACAAGAAGTGCCTGGAGGCATGTTAATGGCAGGAGGAAAAAAAACCACATTGCACCAGTATTTGGATTTGAGCACTGCTTGAGCCTGGTATTAAAGACCTGAAGACTTCCAGGATCTCACCCATCCTTGGAACATCACTTCAAGGCCTAGAACAAACCCTCCTTGGTCCTCAAACTGTTCCTCATCCTGGTAGGAAAGTTACAGAAGTGATACTAATCTAAATCCAGATGTCAGAATGCAGATTGCTGCCAAAATTTAGCTGTGCTTAAGAAAATTAACAGAAAAAAAATATCCAACTCAAAGATTTGGGGATGCTCATTGCAGAGCAGGAGCCAAGGAAACTTGTTTACAGCTTGTTCTCCATTTAGAACAATTAATCACTGAGCCTTGGCTGCACTTCCCAAAAATTACCCAAAGGATGCCTCTCAGGTTGGATTAATCCAAACTGCCCTGATAGAGTCAGTAACTACCTGGGATATGGATGAAAACTGGCAGGTCAACTCGCTGATTTACGCAAAAAAAAATATTAATTAAAAAAAATAAAGGTAGAAACTATCTATTGAGATAACAGGGACCATCTCTTCCCCCCCTTAACTGCTTCCTGGTACCAGGCTGAATTCATGACCAAGGGGGTGTAGCTGAGATGCTCCTGGACCTCCCCAGCTGAGGGGTCTTTCTGGCCATGAAGTCATAAAATTCACTAAGAAACATGCTAAAGGTGAAAAAAATGAGAGAGAAAAATGAAGGTTTGGAAAAAAATTACAATTCCTTTGGAAGAGCTACTGTGCTGAGGAAGCAGCAGCAGGTGTGGCCTCAACAATACCTGGACACCACCAGGAAATATGAGTTTTTGTGGGAGATATATCCCAAGGTGAGTCTGCATTTGGAAACCCTCAGCTTTTCCCTAGTCAGGGGCTCAGTGAGGGACCCAGGATCTGCAGTTTTCTCTCCAGCCATGGCTATTATCCCAGGCTGACCCTCACCTTGCCATGCCTTGGTCATGGGCCTGCCTGGACACTGGGAATGTGCCTGGAGATCTGGCTGGTGGCCACAATTGTAACTGCATGCAGGATCTGCGTGGCTGGTTCAGACTGCCAGAAGCTGGCACCAGTTAGAAAAGACACAAAAATTATAAATATCTCATTCATCAGATATTAGGTAAGTTATGCACACAGTAAAGGAACCAGAAGCTGAATTTTATGTGAAAGCTAGAAAGTATCTTGATCTGAAATGGTTTTTTTTTGGTTTAAATTAGGGGAAAAGTCAAGATGGATGTGTGCTGTGTTCCCAGACTGTCCCTGAAGAAGCATGAACTTCACAGAGTCATAGGCCTATCTGGAAATATTCAGCAGCATTCACTTAGGTCATTATCAGACCTAAATCTGACCAAGTGTAGAATTCTAATTACTTTTACTAATAATAAAGTATCTAGAACATAATTTCTTGGTATTTTCAATTGCATTTTTCCTCTATACTGCAGATACAAAGTCATCACTGATGACTAAAAAGCACCAATGAAAAGAGACATCAGATATTTGGAAGTCTCTTATTTATACACTATATCTACAAAAAGAATGTTTTTCTTTAACATTTCTTTAACAGCAACAGTGAGTTGCTGTTTTAGTCTGAGTCTCCAGGTCTCCTTTCCTGTTCCAATATAAAATCTTCATCAAAAGAGTTTTCCATTTAGGAGGTCCTGTCTATACCATCTTTCTCAATACATTGGCAATTATTTTGTTTCCAAGTGAGCTCATTTGCATTTTGTAATCAGAGTTTTTCACAGTCCCTCCCTGGGCTGCAGCTCAGCTCACTCAGTCTCTGATCAGTCCCTCTGGTGCTGGAAATGCCACAGCCCAGGCCCAGCCCAGTGGGTCACAGGTGGAGCTGCCAGTGCTCTGCTGGGTGTTCAGTGCAGAGCAGGTTCAAACAGGTCTGTGAAAAATGCCAGTCACTTGTTTTTCAAATTTTAAAAGTTTAATAATAATAAAAATGGTTATAAAAATAGTAATACAATTAGAGTAATAATAATTTGGACAATTTGAATTAGGACAATATGAGACAATAGAAACAAAGAGGTACAGATGTCTGGGTACCTTTTTCTGGGCAGCACAAGCCTGAAAAAGGACCCACGTTAACAGAGGATTAACCCTTAAAGACAACAGCCTGTTGCATATTCATACACCTCATACATGATGCATAAATTCCATTCAAACACAGGATTCTGTCTGGCCAGTGTCAACTTCTTCCTCTGAATCCTGATGGTGTCTTCAGGGCTGAGTGAGGTGGAAAGAACTCAATAAGAGAGCAATAAATTCTTTTTCTCTGAAAGATTCAGGTGTCCTGTGGCTGCTATCTCACTGTGAGTCCTTTCTTTAAAAAAAGTATCCTACATAGCATAGTTTCTATTTTAACATTTTGTTATAACCTAAAACTATATTTAACACACTACTTATGAGAATTAATACAGCTTTACTTTCTGACACAAGTCATACAATATTAATTTTAATATTTGCAAAAAGCCAATCAAAAAGTTTGTATTTTCCACAAGGTCCAAAGAAAAGGAAAAAAAAAAACCACAGTCCAGGGAACTTTGCCTCAGCTAGCTAAACTAACCAAAAAAAAAAGGAGAGCTCTGTCCTGCTGTCTGTCCATCTGCAGACAGCACAGCCCAGGAGCAGGAATGTGGAGGAGTGAGTGCAGTGTCTGAAAACAAACTGCTGCTTCTCCCCTTCACTCTCTGGGACAAGTCTTAAAGGTGCAAAACTTATTATTCAGCATAAACAGAACAGACAATTGGGGATAAAAGCATCATGTAGTCAACCCAGGACACTTGCATGTGTATTTTCAGTCCACATACACAAGCTCAAGGCTAATGGAGCATTTTTTTTTCCTTTTTCTCCTTTGAATCTCAGTGTTATTCCTGTTTGCAAATGGCACATTGCACAGCAATATTGCTCCCACTCCTCTATCCCACCTGGAGAATGAGGGCTTTCACTGCAGGAGGGGATGCTGAGACCACCTTGAAAGGGTGGGGGGCACATGAAACAGCCCCTCCACACCACAGCAGCCCTTTGGCAGGTCCAGTCAGTCCCCACAAAGCGTTTTGGAGAGGCTGGAGCAGTGTCACAAAGTGAGATCACTCCACACATCACACTCAGCTTGTCCTGGTATCCCACTGCTTGCTTCAGGGCTGTGATTTCTTGTCCTGAACTGCTCATAGTAGTAGTTATCTTCTGACAGAAAAGGCATGAAATCCTCTGTAGTAAGGAATGTGTGGGTTTTCACATGCTGTCTCCACTTTGTTCACAGTTTGCAGGCAATTTAAAAGCAGCTACTGAAGATACCAAGGCAGGCTCTGCCTGTAATGTGAAAAGCTTTTATGAAAAAACCTTGGATAAGATTGGCTGGGGGGTATTTCATAGTGCTGAACATCCATAATTTTAACCAACTATACTTTAAATAATGCCTTTTTTAACCTGTCATATGAAGCAGAGAATATTCCCAGCACTTCAGAAACCCAGTGCAGCATTTAACTCCTCTCTTCTGAATGGCTCTTTCAGAACATTTTTGTTCAAAGAACAACTTTGATTCCCCAAATCTGTTGGTTTTTTGTTTTTTTTTTTTTTTACAGGAGGGCTGCCTTGAAAGCAGTGCAAAGTACATAAACCTCAGAACAAGATATATGGTAATGCCCATTACTTCTTCCATGCAGCACTGCCCAGCTGCCCTGGCAGCTCTTCACTTTGTGGTTTAGAAATATTGACACTTGTAAATAATAGAAACCAGCTGTGTGCTTGCAGCCTGGTGATGTGCAGATGGGTTTTTGTCTGGGCCTTGGGGTTCCAAATTCAACTGTTTTCAAAGTGAAGGAGCCACTGAAAAGCAGCAAAGTTTAATTTGGGAAAACAGGACAAATTTCAACCTTGCAGCCAGTGAAGGGCTGGAGGATGCTTCTGGCTGTGAATGTTTGCATCTGTCCTGGTGCAAGAATCAAACTCACCCAGGAGAGCATGGACATGTGGCCTTTCAAGAACTGGGAGCACAATATATGGCTTGAGAAGGATTTTAAAAATGCTGATTACAGATGAAAATGTGGAATCACAGAATGGCTTGGATTGGAAGGAACTTCATTTCCAACACCTCTGCTGTGGGCAGGGTCACCTTCCACTATGCCAGGGTGCTCAGAGCCCTGTCCAGCCTGGCCTTGGACACTGCCAGGGATGGGGCATCCACAGCTTTTCTGGGAAACCTGTCCCAGGGCCTCCCCACCCTCTGATTGAAGAATTTCTTCTGAACATCTCACCTAAATCTCTTCTCTTTTGTTTTAAAACCATCCCCCCCTTGTCCTATCACTCTCTGCCCATGTAAAATCAATGAAGGGAATAAAAGTCTCGTTTGTTAAACCAAGCAGGCAGTGATCATTTAGAAAACACCCACCACTAGAGCTGAAATCCCCACTTTGGGGAATACTTTTGGATTATACCCATTGGATCTGTGACTGCCTTAGTGTCACTGTTATCTCTCTATCGAAATTTCTATTTGCATTGCCTCTCAGATGATCCTGTCAGGTAAATCTGTGCTGGTTTTGCATGCTGAGACACTTATTCAATCCCCTCCAAAGCACTCAAATCCTGCACATCAAAGCATCCAACAGGCAAATCCAGTTACTCCCAGCTAGTGTTTCTATAACCAGGTTTTGTAGAGGGTTCAATATGCAGAAAAGGTAGAAGATATTTTCAATGAATACATTGAGAAGGATTTAAGTGATTTATATTTATTTGAAATTCAATAGGCATGTTTTGTTATGCTTTCTCCATGAGCTTCCCAAATGTGCCAGGAACAATGCACAGGCTCAGAGCCATCATTTCAAGATGCTGCAGGCTTTGTTCTGCTCCAAAGGCAGTTTCCCCTCATCCTCTGCATTTACTTCTACTTGCAACGTTAAAAATTTAATACAGAAAAACCAAAACCCAGCCTGGTACAGTCTCCAAGGAGTTATGTGTCTATGCTAATGGATGAGAATCTTAGAAGTGACTTCATTTTGTTTGCTGTCATCTGCTTCCCCCCAGTATAATTTTTTTGGCTGAACCAGCACAGAACAACTTGTATTGAACAAAATTGTATCTGCATCCAAGAGCATCTCCCAAATTCTGATCAAAATGAGTCTTGGACCTGAGGATCCTTGGCAAGTGCTGGACAACATTTCGAGTGTTTGATGGTAACAGCGGGAGCTCAGCCTCATCCTCACCCCATTTCTTCTCCCACCAACCTGATTTCACCCACAACCAACACTGAGCTCATGATCCCTGCCCTGCCTCACACACACACAGATCCAAGCACATCCTCTCTTCCCAAAATGCAGCTCCAGGCTCTTGCATCTTCTTCTGCAAAAATCTTCCCTGCAGAGCAGCCAGGCCCCATCTCAAAATGCAAATGCCACAGACAAACCTTCAGGGCACTCTCAAACCTCCCATATTGGCCTGAAGGAAATCCCCAGAGAGGACTTTCCCAACCACTTTGCAGGGCCAGGGTTCTTGTTGAATCCCCAAATCTTTTGGAGTGGCAGACCTGTCCCTCATGTCACCTGTGACACCACAGAGGTGGCTGTCCATGGGATCTGATCACTGACCTCACAGCCCATCTCATCTCAGAGATGGCTCAGCTGGGATCCATCACACATCTGATTATGACAGGAACCAATTCCCTGTTGTTGTTAACCCACACAGATGGAAATGAGATGTGGAGAGATTATTTCTCCCACCACCACCATCAGCTCCTTGAGTTCAGTGTCCATCTTTCAGAGAATTGAGGAGTAATTTCAGTTTTTAATTAATTTTTAATTTTTCCTGGATGGTATTTCATTTGTGGTAGCCCTTTTTCCTGCCAGTTTTTCCACTGTGCCTGCAGTAAACAGAATTGCCTCCCTCTTTTTTTTTTCCATATTCACTTATTTCCCTGGTATTGCAGGTTGGATTTATGACTTTTACTCAGAATCCCATAATGTCACGAGGCAGCTGAGGATCAATTTTTTCCTCATGCATATTAAACCCAGCTGCACAGGGAGCTCATGCTCCACCAACCTCTTGCTTTCTAGCAAAGGTCAGAGTAAGAAAATGGAAAGAAACACCTCCTGCTGTGCTTCCTCCAAACTCTGGGAGATCCTGCTTTGTCCAAATGGGAGTGGGGAGAAGTTGAAGGAAACCTGACCTGACTTCCAATTGCTGGAGGTCCTTTCTGTCACCACGGTATTTTCTGAAAAATCCCTTTGCCAGGATTTCTTCTCCTGGGAAGATGAGAAGCCTCAGCTTCTCCATGTTTTGCTCCTCTGGAAATTGTTTACCCAAACATGTGAATTGTTTTTACTTAATGACCAATCACAGCCAGCTGTGTCAGACTCTGAGGAGTCAGTCATGAGCTTTCATGATCATTCTTGTTAAGCCTTCTGTCTGTATCCTTCTTTTTCTTTAGTATAGATTATAATGTAATGATACAATACAATATAATAATAAATCAGCCTTCTGAGGACATGGAGTCAGATTCTCATCCCTCACCTCATCCTGGGGACCCTCACAAACACCACACCTTTCCAACCCAAAGTTTTCTCCAGCCCCACAGAGCTGCTGTGAATGTCACACCTCTGCCAATGACACCAACTGGCCCAACTGCATTGCCCAGCCCCTGGGTCACACTGAGTCTTTTTCCAATGATGGATTTTTGCCTCCTGTGCTGCCCTGCATATCTGTGAGTAAGTCCCAGGCTAGTCAATATTTCCATGTGTAGCCCCATTTCTCTTCACAGAGAAAAGCAAGGCACAATTCTTCCCAAGAATATTTCTGAGAATCACATTCTCTGAACCTCAGAGAAAGGAAAAACAATTCTCATCATTTGCTGTGCCCATGTTTGTGCTAAAGTAGAATGCCATATGGAGATTGTTTACCCAGAGTGATGGTGTTTTGTTTCCTTGGCCTACCAGGGCCAAGTGTGTGTGTGTCGGGACTGTTGGGTGACAGTCACGAGATTCTGGGCAGTTTTTTGCAGTTGAGTGCTTGGCAGATTCAGTTTAGATGTAATGAAACATAGTAAAATATAATATAGAATAATATAGTATAATAAAGTAATTAATTAGCCTTCTGATAAGATGGAGTCAAATGCATCATTTCTCTCCCCTCATCAGGGCTGCCCTGCAAATTTCAATATCCATGCTTTCCTCTGTTCCATGGGAAAAGCTCTATAGCAGGTTGTGTGTCATTTTTTTGAGCTTTTCAAAAGGTGAGATTTGCTGGTGGGCTCCCAATGTGTGCAGATGTTCAGGATTTGCTGGTCATGGAAAGATGCTGCCCAGATGTTTTGTGTTTCAAGGAAAACTGACTCCTCTTGACAGAGACCTGATTTTATCTCTTTTGGCAAGGTCTCTGGGCTTTAAATCCTTTTTAACCACGCCCAAGTTTGTGACCTTTTCTATTTCATGCTCTGCCTTGCCTGGCTCACAATTCTCCTTAAAAAGCTGGGTACTTCTGCTGTCTTACCCATGAGCTCTCTTTATTTGAGAGCTCTACACCTGAGGGGTCCTGCATGGGGAGCAAGGCAGAAGCAGAGGCTCAGCCCCTGATGTCACCACCTTGATGCACAGGGACATCCAGAGCCCAGCCTTGCTGAGTGCAGGATGAACAGCAAGCACAAAGAGCCTCACTGCTTCCTGTTCAGCCAGCACTGGGTCCCAAAGCCCAGCCTCAGAGGCACACAGGATGGCAGGAGCCATAAAAGCTTTCTTTACAACCTGAATTGCTGCTTCTCATCACCCACTCATGCTCCCTCCTGTACCATGCTCTACAAATCTCCTCCCAGGCTGCTGGCACTCCTGAGTAATTTCACAGTTGCTTTTATGAATACAAGCTCCTGCTTAAGCATCTGTGACATTGCCTCACGTTAAAGGTGCTGATTAAACATCTCACTTCCAAAGAGGTTTCACCCACCTCAGAGAAAATCCTGTGCTGTACCACTGGGACTGTCAGGGCACAGTGCTGGCAGCCTTGGCTTTCCTCCCCAGAGGAGTCCATCATATCTGTAACATCCTGCCTGGGTTTGTTCCTTTATTGAGCAGCTTTCTCCCACTGAATCCCTTCAGCCACTCTGACACCAGGAGAAAAATGCCAGTGACGTGAGCAGAAATCAGCAAGGGACAGAACTGGGGTGAAGTTGCAGTGTTTTATGGTGTAACTTAGGTAACAGCTGCAGCAGCTCAAACTCCTCATGGTGATTCTTTTGATATTAGGAGTCCTACAAGGGAATATGTAGGAAAAAAAAAAAAAACCCACCCCAAAACAAACAAACAAAACCCCACCAAAACCTTGGACAAAATCTGATTGGTTTTTTCCTTTCACAAAAATCATGGACACAGCAGTGAAGTTCCCAACCCCCTCTGCAGTGATTTTTCCCAGCACATCTCCAAGCAAAGGAGATCTGTTTGCCACCTTATGCTGCTCATGGATGCCCAAAGTAACAAGTGACAGGGTGAGAGAAAATGGTAATGAGTTGCACCAGGGGAGGTTTAGGTTGGATGTTAGGAAAAATTTCTTCTCCAAGGAGGCTGTGAAGCATTGGAACAGGCTGCTCAGGGCAGTGGTGGAGTCACCAGCCCTGCAAGTGTTCCAAAAACATGAACATGTGTCCCTTAGGGACATGGTTTGGTGGTGGACTTGGCAGTGCTGAGTCAGAGCTTGGACTCGATGACCTTAAAGGTCTTTTCCAACCTGAACAATTCCGTGATTCTAAGTTTGACTTCACTTTCACCTGCAATCCAATTCACAATACAGAGATCACTTCTGCAAGGAGTTTTCTGTCCTGCCCTGGCTGAGGCTGAAAGCACTAAACTAAACACTAAATACAGAGTTTGGGAGTCTCAAATAATATCATTCCACTTTTCTGCCATGGTTACTCCCTCGCATCTCACTTCACTGCCAGAAATCTACAAGACAGAGGGTCAAAGGATAAAAAATTTAATTTCCTGCCCTGCACAAAACAACCTTCCTGCTTACTGTTGTGAAAAAATGACCAGATAGAACTGGTAAATCTTATTTCTCCCTCTGTCTGATCTTCCTGGTACCATCAACTCTTGTTGAAGTATTTGACCAGCTGACCTACCACAGTGCCATGATGACAAAGAGATCCCTTCCCTTCCCAGCTGTGGCAGGCAGGCAGCCTCTGATCACACCAGCCCAAGATGTGTTTTTTATGCCTGGCTTGCTTTTAAATAGTTTCCTTCTCTCTCTTTGATGCTGGAAGAGCAGCTCCACCACTTCCTGTGCTGATAAGGGAAACAGGGTCTGAACAATCAACAGGGAAAATAAATTTCTAGAGGGAAGAGCTGGATTATTTGAGTGGCATTCTACCAGGCAACCCCAGATGAGCCCTGAACTCCTAAATATTCCTCGTGAAGTGCCATGTGCTTCAGGGATGGCTGAGGGTGGCTCACCAGAATGGGCAGTGCCTCTGCTGCTGTCACCTGAACCTGTCACCTCCTGCCCCTCTCAGGGGAGGCCAGACAGTCGTGAGGTTTTGTGGCATTCACATTCTCTGAAAAAATCCCTTTGCCCGGGATTTTTCTCCTGGGAAGCTGAGAAGCCTCAGAGAAAAGGAAAACAATTCTTATCTCATTTGCTTCTCCTGTGTTTTGCTCATGTGGAATGTGTCTGGAGATTGTTTACCCACAAGTGATTGTTTCATTGGATTCTGCTGGGAGTTGTTTTCACTCATTGGCCAATCGGGGCCAAGCTGTGTCAGGACTCTGGAAGGAGTCACGAGTTTTCATTATTATCTTTTTAAGTATTTAGTAAGTATCCCTTCTGTATTCTTTAGTATAGTATTTCTCAATATAATATAGTACCATAAAATAATAAATTAGCCTTCTGAGAACATGGAGTCAAACGCATCATTCCCTCCTTCATTGGGGGTGCCCAGCAAACAGGACGAGGTTTCTGTTCCACGTGGCCCCAGTGAGGATCCTCACCTCTGTGTGCAGGACTGTAAATCACCAGCACAGCTCACAGCACCAGGGCTGGAGGGGGTGGCAATGCTTTCTGAACAGCTGATGAGGCTGGAGAGTGAATTGGAAGGCAAAAATCTCCACTTCATTTTCTAAAATAGAGAGAAAAATTTCTTTGCTTTGCAGCGTTCAAAATGTCACCTTTGTATTTTGCAGTTCTAAATGGCATTTCTAAATTTTACTTCAGCTTCATTACAAAAACCCCAAGAAATTAATGGAGCTGGTATTTCTCTTCTCTCTGTAGACATTTTTCAGTGTTTCCATTCAACTTTAAATGATTTTTCCTTCAAACCCTTGGTGCATCTAATGAACTAGCACACTAAATAGAGGTTTGAAGCTGTTCAGCACCTGGTCTCTGGGCTTTTGTCACAGCAGATCTCAGCATGAGACCACAGGGTATCAAACTCAGGACTTTCAGGGGTCAGCAGCAGCCCAGTTCCACTCTGAGTACAAGTAGTGCCCTTCATAACTATCTCAAGAAGTCAGAAATCATAGCACCAACTTCAAATGAGTTTTAAAATAAAAACCAGTATATGAATACTTTGAGTCAAGGACCATCTTTATATTCTGCACATAGTTCATGATGGGAGACTTGAGCCCAGTGTAATGCAACACTCAGACATTGCACTTCGCTGAGCTGCCACAGGTGTTCACTAACTTTTATCAATTTTGGCTGTAGCTAGCTTCTCCTGTTTGAATTTCAGGCTGTATTTTGACCTATGAATCTTTCCTGGATGTCTATTAAGGGTAGATTTTTCCAGCTGGGAGAGAGTATACTGCCACTACTCCAAAATCTGGCACTTAAGACACACTAAATGTTATGGGAAAAGATGCCAGCTCTGGACACTGGCTAGGATCTCCTGCCACAGATTGCTAATACTGCATCTTGTCCAACCTTAATGATTCTGTGAGGTACTGACTGAGAGCCAAGCACTGCACAGCTCTGTCAGAAAGCACACAGTGTGTTCAGCTGTGCAGGAAACTCATTCAGCTGAAATATATCTGTGGCATTCACATTCACTGGAAAATTCCCTTTGCCCAGGATTTTTCTCCTGGGAAGCTGAGAAGCCTCAGAGAAAAGGAAAACAATTCTGATCTCATTTGCTTCTCCTCTGTTTTGTTCTTGTGGAATGTGTTTGCAGATTGTTTACCCACAGGTGATTGTTTCATTGATTTCATGTGAGTTGTTTTCACTTGTTGGCCAATCAGGGCCAAGCTGTGTGGGGACTCTGGAGAGAGAGTCATGAGTTTTCATTATTATCTTTTTAGCCTTCTGTAAGTATTCTTTAGTATAGCATAATATTCTTTAATATAATATAATATTATAAAGTAATAAATTAGCCTTCTGATAAGATGGAGTCAGATTCATCATTCCTGCCTTCGTCAGGGCATTCCCTGCAAACACAATCTATATCCAGCCACCAGTACAAATTTCATCAAGATGGGTTTTCTTAACCTCTTAAATCCCTTCTGATAAGTTTTAGGGAACTAAAAATATACTGTGATAATGAGCTGTCTATATGGAGATGATGTCTGTATGCCTATATAGAGAACATATAGGCATATAGAAAAAAAGGAACATAGAAAAAAGGGACACATCTCTACTATCCAGACAATCTGTGGAAGAACAAATACAAATATCCACTGAAACTCATCAGGAACTGTCATTCTTGCACTTACAGGTAGAGATCCAGCTCTCTACAATCTCAATGGGGAAATTCAGAAGAATAACCCAGGCCAGCCTCCCCTCTATAAACCATGGAAACCAAACCATGTTTCTGACCACAATGTCCTAGGGATGCTCCATAACTACACACATCCCATAGGCTTGGTAATGTGACCTGCAGCCCTGCAAAGCCCTGATGAAGCACAGACAATGCTGCAGAGTCAGCCTCTCCAAAAGCTTTCAGAGCTGAAGCAATTGCCTGGGTTACAGCTCAAAATCACACAAGTACAAAAAGAATGTAGGAAAGAACTCATCGGGTCCAAAAGTTTACAGAATTGGGAAGAAATGGGGATAAAATGCTAAAAGGATGAGGTAAAAAAGCAGCATTTCAGTTTCCTGCTGCAGAAACCAAGGAATGAGTGATGACTGAAGCAAAGCAGGCAGAGCACAGCCTTGCTCTGGCCAGGCAGCCCATGGCAAAGGAATGGAGACACCCAAATTCTGGTGCTCACAGATTCGTGCCATGGCTGGGGAGGACAGTCCACACACTCCTTCATTTTTCCAGCAACATGGACAGTAAGTGCAAGGCTCAGCATCCTGCATCCCCAGCTGTGGGACTCACTCAGCTGAGCGTGCTGCATTCACCACTGACCCCTTCAGCTGCTGCTCCCTCCACCCAGCAAGGAAAGCCTCTCCCTGGGGGAGCTCCTGGCAGCTCAGGCTGCTCCACCCCAGCTCCTGAGGTTTTTGTGCAGCCACCGAGAGGAATGAGGGTCACAGTGGTCTGGGGGTTTCCTGCAGAGAGAGCTGCAGGATGGAAGGTGGAAAGGCTGCACAAGCCTGGAAGAAATCAAAATTGAATTACCCTGTTAATCAACACCTGCTCTGCTACCAACACAAAAAATGCAACTGAAAATAGCATGAGAGATGCTCCTCACAAAAACACCCCAAGGTGCCCACTGAGCCATGGCTCTGTGCCATGTTCTAAATGCCTGGGGGTGGGAAAAAAAAGACAATAAGCAAAACATAAAAAAAGCAGCAATCTCTAAAGTAAATCCCCAAGGCAAAGCCTTGTCAAAGACTATCATGGGTATGTGCATCTGTTTCCTACATCTCTGAGTTTCCAAACTCAGAGTTCCCTTTTTCTTAACTCAGACAAAAAACAAACAAGAGACCTGAAAGGTTTTTATGAGCGGACTTCAGGCCATGACATGTGATACCATGAACAAGACTCCCCTTGTTTTTTTTTTGGAGTTTAACTCTACACAATCCCCAAATACCCAGTAGCACTCCTTGCAGCTCCCATCCCAGCCTTGAGTTCAGGAATTCAGCTATAGACAGTGACAATCTTGTTGGAAAGAGCTCCTCTTCTGAGAGCTGCTTCTCAGTCTGGAGAAAACCTTTCTTGTTCTTCCTACCAGCCCTGTCTGGATGGCACTACAGGTCTGGAGGGTGAAGCTACAGCTGCAACCTCCAAAATATCAGATAAAATTGCATGCCATTGGGGGCCATACAGACCCAAGCGTGTCATTATTAACTCTGCACAAGGAAAGGGCTGTGAAAAGCCTTGATGAAAAGCACTAAAATGGGGAAAATGAGGAATCTCACCACTGAGGAAATGCTTTGCTGTTGTCTCATATACATAGAGTTCTACTATCATTATAGTGCAAGGAGTCCATATCACCAGAGTTCTGTACCTCTTCAATGTTTCTCATGGTCACCTCTTCTAAACACTGACTCTTCCTGGTCCTTGCAGCAGCCATCTAACTCCAGTTCCCACCAATCCAGTCTTTTATATCACTGTTATTATTGGCTACAGGTGTTGCCTGTTAGCATCAGGCCTGCTCCTAATCTTTAGTAATTGGTTCAGCTGCAACTCTTTAGGGGCTAAGATTACATTCTGTACCATCTTCATTTGCCCATACTGTATCCCCCTACACTTTGGTCCTCTTCAGCATTCAGCAGGTGGTACTAGAACACTTCAAATGACAGCAGTGCTAAAGAAAAGGGAAAAGTCTCAGTCATCTGTCATCACGTTATTCTGCTAATCCTCATCCACATTCTCTGCAAACATGAAGGGATACAAGGCCTGTGCTCAGAAACCCAGCTCCTGTTGCTGAATTTGTGCTGGTGCCCGGGGGGTGCCATAAATAATTGTGTCTGATAGCACCCAGCTGAGTTCAGGCTCAGGGCTGGGATTTGCATTACAGTTCTTACCAGTTGTTCCAAAGGCTGGTTCACTCATTAGCTGATGTTTTTTGCCTGATAATCACTGCACAGCTCTACCTGTTTAACAGGGATGCTTTTTAGTGGATGACAATGCAGAAACCTCCCTGCTCAAAGAGCACAGCAGAGGTGCCCTGTTTATTAATGCCTGGTGGCTGCCTCAGTAAATGCCTCTGCAGACAATACCCACATTTGCTCTGCAAGAATGTATAACTAATGCATTTCTGGAAGGGATCTCATGAAGCAGAAACCATGAAGCCAAGAACAGATGGGAACCAAACTTTCACTCACAGCTGCATTTTGAAATGAAGAATAATTTTTTAAAAAGAGCTCAAATGAACAAAGAGATTGCAGAAGTGGAAACGCACAGTTTGTGGTTCTCCTGGTCATTAGTTTGGAACATTCAAGACTTCCCAGCATTGCATTTATTTCAGTGATTACCTGCCTTTTTTTTTCCTTAATGAAAAGTGTGTAATTGTGAGAAAATAATTACAGCAGAGTTAATGAGAAGTACTTGGTCAATCTTCTGTGTATCATTAAATAGTCTGAAGCAAAGTCTGGATCTTTATCAATCACAAATGGGAGGGATTTAGCCACAGTGCACCAGTACAGACAGCTCAAGGAGCAAGAGGAAGAAGAGTTTTCTCCTGGAAAGCAGGGAACATCTTTTCCACATCCTGTTCAGTTCAACTAAAGAAAATGCTGAAAGGAAATTCATCACACACAGGAGGGAAGGTAAAGGTGGATGGAAATGTTGACAAGAAAACAGGGAAATTGTTCTGGTGAAAATAATTAACAAAAAAATAAACACAGTGGGAGGACCAAGGGAAGTAGTTGTGAGTCTGATGGATCTGTAGAAAGCAGGCATTGTTTCATTTGCATTTTTTTAACATCTGAGAAATAACTTTTGTGGTCAGATTAGTTCCTCTCCCTCCTTGTGAACTTTTCCTGCTTGTAGAACAAGAAGTAAAATTTTAAAAATAAGTTTCAAGCCTTGAATTTCACTCTACAGATGTGCATGAGCACAATCAATGAACAGTGGCTCACACAGCTGACATCCAAGCACAGATTTCAGGGAAGAGAGAGCAGCAGTCTCTCCCCTGTGTGCTGCTTGAGGAGCATGGAAACACCCTGGAAGAGAAATAAACAGCATGCCCAGGGCTGGAACAAGCTGGAAGGCTCATCCTGCTGACAAGAATTACATTTAAATTGCCATTTTGGATGGCTTAAGGAAAGAAAAGTGCTGGTTCTGCCCTGCATGAACAGAACCCTTGGGGCAGTTCTGTGTCACCTGCTCTGGGGGTAACCCTGACCTCGGGGGGGACCCTGTGGTCACTCTGCCTTCTGCAGGGCTGAGCTGCTGCCAAAACCACGAGCAGGGGACAGATAATGGGGAGTGGGAATGCTGGAGAATGCCACAGTGATGGAAAATCACTGCCTGAGAGAGCAGGAGTCTGATCCTCATGCAAACCTGGAGAGGAAAAGGCCATTTCAGTACATCTCATATGCACTACAGAGCAATAGAGCTGCCTGGGCTCTAAGAGAGATAAGAGCTCATCTTCTGGCTTGTTATGGAATGATTGTGGGCTAATAGAGGGAAAATAATGGTAAAGGAACCCAAGAGAATGTGTGTTAAGTAACCAGGTAACACTTCTAATGGAGGTAAAAGTGATACTGACTAAAAGGGTTCATTAGCCAGGTTTTTTTTTAGTTTGTTTTTTTTTTAATATGCTCTTTATTAAAAATACAATGATAAAAGACATGCATTACCTTTAAAAATATGTGGCTGAAGTGCAAGAAACATGCAAGAAACACAAGTTACACAATGCTTTCTCTAGAGAGAAGGGACTTCTGTGCAGAGGAGCAGCCAGGCTTCATCTTCCTGGCTCCTCAGACATCTCTCTTAGAGGGAACAGAAGCAGGCTCCTGCCTGCTATAAACCCTTTTGAACAGATTAAGGCCAGGTGCTTGGCCTTGGGTCTGTCTCTACCTGTGCCTCTTCAGAAAGAGTAGGCAGGAACCTGAATTATCCTTTTCTTTATCTCTGGTCTTTAATTCTTCTTCTAGCTTTATCTCTAGGACCTTCTGAAGTTCCTGGCAGGAGGTCTCTGGAGCAACTCTGCCCTTTCACAGACTGTGACAAAAACACCTCTGACATGCTTTTGTGGTGAGTTGGCAGTGCTGGGCTAATGGCTGGACCCAAAGATCTTGGAGGACTTTTCCAACCTAAACAATTCTATGATTCTATGGAAAGCAAGGAGATCCTGATGGCCAAAAGCTCAGCTCCAGCCTACACAATTGTTGTGCAAATATTTATCTGACGAGCTCACACAGGTACAAACTTCCCTCAACATCCAAATCTTTCATCCTGCACCATCAGGGATAGGTTAAAGAGAGCACAGAGCCACAAGATATTACAGGATGAACTGTTTTGTGTCACTTCCCTTTCTTGTCAGAAAGGGAAGTTGCAAATCCTCATTTAAAAAAATACAACAGACAAAACGCACTGGAGAGGGATGCCATGATCCCACCCAAGCTGCTCCACCAGCCCCCTCCTCAAATGGACAGGGAGGGAGAAAAATATAGCAAAGAATGGAAGTACAGGGAGCCATGGCTGTCATGGACAAAACAGACTCTGCTTGGGGAAATCCGTTTAATTTGTGACAATTAATCAGAGTATGATAACAGGAAAGAAGGGAAAATCCAAAAGCACCTTCCCTCCACCACTCTTTTCTACCTGGACTCAGCTTCAATCTCCAGTGTTCAAACTCCTCCCTCCAAGCAGCACAGGGGAGCAGGGGCTGGGGTCTGTGTTCTGCTCACATCACTTTGTCAGGAAAATTAATCCACAAACATCAGAGGTTTATGTCCAAAAAGGAGACAGAGGAGTCCTTTTACTTTAATAAAGGAGAGGCCATGGGCATTCCCCTGGGATCTCTCTAATTTTTGGGGGGTGCATCCTCCCTTTTTATCCCAATTTCCCTGCCACATTTCCCTTCTCTCTTTCCCCATTTCTGAGGTACTTGAGAGGTACAGACTCCTCAAAACACCTGATATAAAAGATTTCCCTCTAATGTATAACTCTCCCTTTTAATTTTTAATTCCTATGGAATTTAGGGGGTATTCCCCATTGTTTCTTTCATCTTTCAATGTCCAATTTCATTTATCAGCAAACCTACAGTTTATTTGTAAAAGCAAATATCTTTTCCCATTCATCAATCAGTGGAACCCTTCCCATTGTTTCTTTTATCTCCCAGTGCTGGTTTTACCTACCAGCAGACCCACAGCTTGTTTGGAATGGCAAATCCATCATTCAACTTCATCTCCACTTCTCCTTCCTCCTCACTCCATCCCCTGCTGTAGCACAGGGTCCCCCCATGGCAGTCACTCCTCTGTGAGCTCCAGTGTGAGTCCTTCCCATGGGCTGCAGCTCTCCATGTCCTCCCTTGGGTCAGTCCCTCAGGTGCAGCCTGCCCCAGCCAACCTGGGTCACCCTCAGGGTCACAAACTCCTGCCAGCCAGCCTGGGTCACCCTCAGGGTCACAAACTCCTGCCAGCCAGCCTGGGTCACCCTCAGGGTCACAAACTCCTGCCAGCAAGCCTGGGTCACCCTCAGGGTCACAAACTCCTGCCAGCCAGCCTGGGTCATCCTCAGGGTCACAAACTCCTGCGAACCAACCTGGGTCACCCTGAGGGTCACAAACTCCTGCCAGCAAGCCTGGGTCACCCTCAGGGTCACAAACTCCTGCCAGCCAGCCTGGGTCATCCTCAGGGTCACAAATTCCTGCCAGCCAACCTGGGTCACCCTCAGGGTCACAAACTCCTGCCAGCCAACCTGGGTCACCCTCAGGGTCACAAACTCCTGCCAGCCAGCCTGGGTCACCCTCAGGGTCACAAATTCCTGCCAGCAAGCCTGGGTCACCCAGAGGGTCACAAACTCCTGCCAGCAAGCCTGGGTCACCCTCAGGGTCACAAACTCCTGCCAGCAAGCCTGGGTCATCCTCAGGGTCACAAATTCCTGCCAGCCAGCCTGGGTCACCCTCAGGGTCACAAACTCCTGCCAGCAAGCCTGGGTCACCCTCAGCTCCTCTCTGCACAGGTCCTGCCAGGAGCCTGCCCCAGCCTGAGCTTCCCACAGAGTTCCAGCCTCCTTCCAGCATCTCCCTGCTCTGCTTTGGGGTTCTCCAGGGGTTCCAGGTGGATCTCTGTTCCCCCACACAGTCCCAGCCTTTCCAGCATCCCCCTGCTCTGCTTTGGGGTTCTCCAGGGGTTCCAGGTGGATCTCTGTTCCCCCACACAGTCCCAGCTTTTCCAGCATCCCCCTGCTCTGCTTTGGGGTTCTCCAGGGACTTTTGGAGGATCTCTGCTCCCCCCAGACCTCCCTGGGCTGCAGGGGCACAGCTGCCTCCCCACAGGCTGCTGAGGAATCTCCTGTCTGTCCTTCTGCACTGACCCTGGGGTTTGCAGAGCTGCTCCTCTCACTTATTCTCGCTCCTCTCTCCCAGCTGTTGTTGCACAGCAGGTTTTTTGCCCTTTTTAAATATGTTGTCACAGAGGCACAACCACCTCTGCTGATTGCCTCAGCATGGCCAGTGGGGGTGGGAAGGGGCAGGTGTGAGAGAGGAGGGATGGAAAAGCAAAGGAAGATGAGAGGCACTGGCTCAATGCAAATGAGGAGGGGAAAACACCCTTGGTATAAAATAGCAATCACAATATGAGGGTAGACAAAACATTACCTGTTCCTGTAATACAATGTATTGTGACTGATGATGATTATCACAATGTATTGTGATAACAATTGTAATTGTTACTGTAATACAGTTCCTGTAATAAAAATGTGGATTTGTTTGCTTTCTGCTTTGCATTGATTTTGGATTGTGTGAGTGCAGTGACTTTAATACAGTAACTATTGATTTGTTGTGGTGAAACAGAGCAGAGAATCTGACCACATCTGTCAGAAACAAACAAGGATCCTTTGGGGTTTACAGAAAAGATTTTGCTTCAGCCTAATTACAAACAAAGCTACAAGTTCCAATCCAGGTTTGGGAATGCAGAATTTCCTTTCAGGGGGTGACAAAGGCTGTTCAGCTACTGTACAGTAGCATCAAGGAGACTGGAAAGTCACTTGCAAGATGCAGAGGAGTTGTTTCATGGAATCATTGAATAGTTTGGGTTGGAAGGGACTTTAGAGCACCCCTGGTCCAGCCCCCTGCAATAAGCAGGGACATCTCCAATGGGATCAGGCTGCCCAGGATGTTTGACTGCAGCTCTGTTCCTTGTGGTGGTGGCAGTGATCAGAAGGTGACCTCCAAACAAAGCCCTTGAGCTCTGTTTTTCCCCTCAAACCCACAAACTCAGCCTGCAGCTCTCACACCCTGGTAGCTGCAATGGCTCAGCCTCCACTGCCCTGTCCCTACTGATCCTGGACCCTTTTCTGCCTCCTCAGTTCCCTCCACAGCTCCAGTGCCCACCTGGAAGCACCATGGCCATTCTTGATGTGAGGAAAGGCAGGTGGGCACCCCAGCCAGGAGCCAGCTGCACTCTGCTCTGCCCAGACACCCCCAGCATCCAGCATTTCCCTCCAGACACCTCATTAACCTTCTCCATCTAATCCCAGCTAAGAGGATTCACCCTGACTCGCTGCCAGTCAATCAGTACTGGGTTTGTGGCCAGCCATAAAGGCAGAAATGCCCAACTCTGGGCTTCAGGCACCATGTCTGATCATTCCTTCCTCCTGGGTGTTTCTGGTTCTGGCTTTTCCTGATGCAATTTGGAGCTAGTGAAGTATTCCCTAGGTAATAAGACCCAGGACTGTCACCATCAAACCCAAGCTGATGAATGCCCTCAGTCGGCAGGGGAATGTGATTTATTTGGAGATTTGGGGTTGTGAATCTGTCCTCAGCTGACATGACTCACTAAGCTTCTCTCTGAAGCCCACAGCAGCTCTTAGGAAGCCCTTTAGCTTTCCATGATCCTTGATTCACTCAAAAACAAGTGAGATGATTCTGGTGGAGCCTGGGAGTGTTTTGAGCACCTGTGAGGATCCCCAGCTGGAGCTGAGTTATCCTGAATAGCTGAAATACCCAAACTAATCCCCAGGAAAAGAGCAGGATGACAGCATGATTCTCGATTTTGGAGAGGAGTCCAAGCAACCAGCAGCTGCCTGGGGGCTGCAGGCATCCCTCATTTAGGAATTGCTCCCATGGCATCCCTCATTTAGGAATTGCTCCCATGGCAAGATGATTCTCCTGGAACTGAGCAGCGTGTGCCTGACAGCCTGAGCTATGGAGCTGCACTGAGCTTTCAGGTGTGACACCAAAAATAAAAGCTGGCTGTGTCCCCATGCCAGTCCCTGCTGGCAGCTCTGGCAGCCCATGATTGAAGCTCTGTGGCCCTGTTGGCAGTGCTGGGCCAGGGAAGAGAGGGGGTGGTGGTGGATGCATCATCCTGGCAAAACTGTGCTCCTGGGATGAGACTTTGTGACCATGCTCACAGGGGTCAGAGGATGAGGGAAGAGACGAGGATCTGACTCCATGTTTCAGAAGGCTTGATTTATTATTTTATGATATATATTACATTAAAACTATACTAAAAGAATAGAAGGATTTCATCAGAAGGCTAGCTAAGAATAGAATAAGAAGGAATGATAACAAAGGCTTGTGGCTTGGACTCTGAGCCAGCTGGGCTGTGATTGGCCATTAATTAGAAACAACCAACATGGGCCAATCACAGATCCACCTGTTGCATTCCACAGCAGCAGATAACCATTTTGTTCCTGAGGCCTCTCAGCTTCTCAGGAGGAAAAATCCTAAGGAAAGGGTTTTTCATAAAAGATGTCTGCAACAAGACTTCTCTGCCTGGTGAATGGAACTTTTCTTGTGCCTGCATAAAGCACAGCCCTGTGAATTGTTGTGTGCCCTTTGCAGGCACAAAGCTGCCCAAACCAGGTGAGGGAGGGTGTTTGGGCAGTGTAGCCCCAGTGCCAAGCAGCAGAGGGAGAGTTTTGTGTGGTGTGTGTAGCTGAGGTCATTTATCACATTGGAAGTGCCACACAAACAGGAGCAAATGAGGTGGCTTGTTCAGTCCCTCATGAAAAGGAGAAGCCACTTCCAAACTATAGTAGAGGAAATGTATTGTATTTAAATATCTGTATAGAGGCTTTGCCCTGGGAGGTCCTGGTTGTCCTCGATGGGCTGCAGCTGTGATGTCCTTAATTGGGCTGCAGCTGTGACCAATGGAGATAACTGGGATAAAAGGGGGTGGGTCAGCCAGTCAGGGAGAGCCTTGGAGGGGCTCTGAACTGAGAGAGAACAGCATGCAGCAGAAGGAGTCTGTGCAGTGAAGATCTGCAGCCATAAGACTACACAAAGGAGGTATGGGCATTAGAAATCTGATAACAATAGCATGGGACTCTAGAGAAATAATAGAACAACACCAAGCAAAGCAGCTGTGAAGCTTTTTGGCCTCCAGAAAGCTCATGGTGGGATGTAAATATCACTGTCAGTATTTCTATGGTGTACAGGAGCTGCAGTGGGGAGAACACAGAGTTCCTATAAAACAAGATCTCAGAACACAGAAGCTGAAGATGAGGAATGGTTTGGCCCTTCACAGCAAAGAGGAAATGATGGAATTTGTCTCTCACCTGCCTTCTCAGGTGGATAGTGCACAACAATGCTATTGCCTGCACATCCTCAAAGCTCAGGCTGATGTTGCAGAACAGACCTTTGCATGGCTGCCCACGTGGGCTGCTGTGTTAAAGGGATGTTCCAGGGGAGAGAAGTGATTAAGGAAGAAGAAAATGGGTTTAATCTCAGTGTAGGATAGCTGAAATGTGCTTTAGGAAGACATTGACTCAGCTACATCTAGGAACACATCTGTCAGCCCAAAACACTGAGCACTTGTGCTGCTGACCTTCTGTACTGATGCCTGGAAAAACATTAGTCCACTTATGTCCCATGATGCTGGAGGACTTCTGATTGATTGAGTAAATTATAGCTGTCTGAATAATTCATTAAACAAATCATTTATTTGAAGAATTTCTCTCCTGTTTCATTTGCAGATTGGAGTGTGGCACAAACAGCATCACACTGATTTGACATTATTCCTCAGCTACTTCCTACCCATAATTGTAGCTCAGTCAGCAGTGCTGACAGCTCATTTCCCAAGCTCAATAGCTGCAGTGCTGTCAGCAGGGAGCTTTTCTGGCTGGTTCCTGACAGTCTTAGCCCCAATGGAAGAGGAATTGAGGTTTCACCCAAGCCAAGGTCAATATGGTAACATAAGGGGAGGGATGAATGTAGGAGTGTCGGGGGTAGGATGGTCGGGACGGAGATGAGAGATCTCTGAAGCCAGGTTGTGGAATTTGGGGTTTATTGCAAAGGGTGTGGATGCAGGGGCCCTGCTTGGAGCTGCCAGCCACAGCTCAGAGCAGGCTTAAGAGGATGAGAGGGTAAGAGAGTAAAAAGGGGTAAGCGAGCAAATTCCCCTTACAATACAATAAATCTTCTTCTGTGTTGAATATTCTGATTCTCACTGACCAATCTAGTACAAGATACAAATCCTATAGCATTTACATACAGCCTATAAGAATCATTACATTACCATACTGTGTTACATTTTAAACTCTAAAAACTCTTCTTTGGGCCCCTTCTGCCAAGCTAGTAGGGTCTGCTCTGACCCTTGGACCTGTCTGCAAGCAGAGGGTGTTGTTTCATCAAAAGGGGATCACCTTCAGCTGGCCCCACCATTGTTTTCCAGTTGTTCAGTAACTGAGGTATCTCAAAGCTTGCTTTCATGTCAATCTCACTTATAGTTTCTACATTCTCAAAATCTTTTGCCAGGCAATCATATTTATAAGGCTTTCCTGTTTCATCTTCCCCAACAGATGAGGACAACAGCACCAGTTCCCCACTGTCTGTAGGGTAAAGAAACCCTGTGACAGCTCTGTCCTTTGAAGCAAGGTTTTCCAGGGTCCTGATTGCACTATGGAAATCCAGCATGGGTATTTGAAGCCAAATAAGCTGTTCACAGGGAGAACAGCCTGCAAAGCACTCATGAGCCCTCCTCCTGTGTCTGCACAGACCAGGTTTATGGGTCACTGCCTGGAGAGCTGGGGGCTAAAGCCAGTCCTTGTCCCCTTCCCCTCCATCCTCCTTGGCATAAGCCTTGAGGAGCAGTGAGCCACTCTTGTCATGGCCAAGGAGAAATTGGGTTTCCCATGGAAATCGTTGCACATATTCACTTAAATTAACTATTTCCAAATATTTTCTTGTTTGTTCTTAAATATTCCTGGCTCCTGAGCATTCCTGTGAGCTGTCACTGCCTGAAATAGCCATGCAAAAGGTAACAACACAACCTGCTTTATAACAATGCACTTTTGTTCAAGTCTTTGACTCTGAAGCATTTTCCTAGGGTTTTTTTCTATCTAGACTTAAGAAGGGAGGGGAACAAAGCAGGTGGAAATGGAAAAAGAAAACCCATCCCCAAACGCAGGATGTCTCCTGACTGTTGGTCCCTCCTGTTGCTTTGCTCCTTTGTAAAAAGACTAAAAAAGGAAATTAGGTGTCCACGAATTAACATTTCTTTGGCATTTCTACCTGAAAAGGACCATGAGTTTTACAGTATGGGATACATGTTGAGTACATTTGCCATCATTTGTGTACCATCTCTTGGAGGTTTTATATCTTGGAGTATCCAAATTGCACTGAAATAAATGTCAGGATCCTTTCGGTTCAGTTCCCAATGGCACACGGCAAAGTCTTCAGCTCATCAGTGGTTTTATCTTGCTTTGTGTGCTTATTGTTATATCTTGTTATTTTAAAAGAAGAAAAAAATCCACTTTTAAAAGAATGTTTCAATATTGATAGAACCTCAGGCACAGCTTTTTTGAGGTGGCTTCTGCCTAAGAATACTCAGTGCATTTTTTTAAGAATTAGCTTGATGGATTTCCCCCCGCCACCCCTTGGCTTAGCAGTCCTGAAATCAATGGGATCACAGAAGTGGAAGGCAGAACTTCAAGGTGATGCAGAATATTTGGCACCTTTGTGATGAACACAGACTTGCCAGCCACAAAAGACTCATTCTGAAATTCAAAGCATGTGGGTTTGCTGGCTAGGGGTGGAAGGAATATTGGAATATTGACTCTGTTTACTAATACATGAAGATCATCTGCATTGCAGGATAAAAGCACAGAAGATAGGATGGGAACTAGTCTCCAGAATTACCCAGATTATGTTTAAAATCCACTTAGACTCTCCCAATATGCAGTTTATATGGCTGGGACTGAATTTTAACTTGTGAAAGCACAAGAAAGGTAGAATAGAATCTTGTGTTTTGGGGGAAAAAAATCTTAGGTTGAGTGTAGATCTGAAGGAGTTGAAAGCCCATCCTAACAAAAGCCTCTTGGAATCCAGATATTTTCTATCATCTCAACATAAAGTCATGTACAGTTTTTTAGGAGCTGGGACATGCTACTGATACATGGCTTTCCTCTCAACACGCAAAGTGAACTTTCCCAGAAATCTACCTAAGCATTAATCAACCATTCAGTGGGACAAATGTGTTTTCTAGTAATAATAGTAATTACCCCTAAAAGTCCTTGAAAGTTTGTGGCATTCACTTTCTCTAAAAAACCCCTTCACCCAGGATTTTTCCCCTGGAAAGCTGAGAAGCCCCAGAGAAAAGGAAAACAATTCTTATCTCATTTGCTTCTCCTGTGTTTTGCTCCTTTGGAATGTGTTTGGAGATTGTTTACCCACAGGTGATTGTTTCATTGGTTTCTGGTGTTGTTTTGACTCTTTGGCCAATCAGGGCCAAGCTGTGTTGAGACTCTGGAAAGAGTCACAAGTTTTCATTATTATCTTTTGAGCATTCAGTAAGTATCCTTTCTGTATTCTTCAGTATAGTTTAGTATAGTATTCTTTAATATAGTACAGTAATAAATTAGCCTTCTGAGAACATGGAGTCAGATGCATCATTCCTGCAAAGGTTCTTTTATTGGTCAGAGCTCCTAAAAATATTACTTAACTGAGGATATCTCTACAAGACACAGGGAAGAAGAAGGATGGCAGGTGTAGAAATATAAGCCTTTGAAAAGTGAATAAACTGATAATGAACCACTACTAAATAGCTCATGGCTATTTAGATTTTGTTACTTGGGTGGAGAAATAACTTAGGCTCTGTCATCCCTGATATCCTTGGGAAATAAACTACCAAAGTATCCACAGATTAAGCCCAGAATGAGTTATGCAGCAGCAGCAGAACCATATTTTACTCCTTGTCTGGCACAAACACGCAAATGTGGCCTGACACCTCCGTTCTCTCCCCCACTAACCTGGTACATATAAATACAGAAAATGGGTGCTCCAAAGCGGGGTGCAAAGGCGATCTAAACCTTAATCATTACTAGAAATATGTACTAGGCTTTCTTTAATTGAAATGAAGTAAAGGAATGTTTCCAGGGGAGCTGCAGATACACTTGACAGGGCTTTCCAATGCAAATCCCCAGTGTGGCTGAAACCTCAGCACAGCTCAGATTTATAGCCAAAAAGGGCTGCTTACACTCCAGGCTCAGGAAAAGTCCGTTGAAGAAAGCCAATCTCTGTTACATCTGAGCCATTTGGTTCCTCACTCTTTAGGATTCCAAGGGCAAAATAGAAATAAACTTCCTCAATCATCCTCAAACCCAGACCTGCTTCTATACAGGGTACACAGTGAAGATCCCTAAACCTTAAATCCCAAACTCACCCTTCCTTTTCGTCCTCATATTACCTGGTTTTAGTCAATCTGGTCCCTCCCAGAAGTACCATCCCCCATCCCAGACTCTATCCTACCAAGTGCTTTATACACACTAACAGGAATGGAGGAAAGAAATGTCATCTTGGGTAAAAAAAATCAAACCCAGTAACAAAAGCAATTATTAAGAGCTACACAAATAAATTAACATATGAATAGACAGTGTTCACTGTCTTAACAGTGTTAAGACCCACTATATAAAAATGTACAGTCCAATCCAGGTCACTTGAAACCAGTAGAATTTTTTTTTCATTGGATACAAAGGTTCTGTTTCTGACGTGGTTCTGCTGCCCTAGAGACAGTGGTAAAATTTTCATTAACCTTTTGGTGAGCTCGGTTGGGCTGCAGTCATTGCTGTGAATAATCTGTCATATAGATGTTAAAAAAAAAAAAAAGAAAAAAAAAGTCTTTTTTGTGGAAGTCTTTTGGACATCTGAAAGCTATAATCAATGTTTCTAATCTCTGGCAATGGGTGGCAGAGGTAAAATGTAAAGTAAACACAAGTCTGAGTTACAGTGGAGCATCTGCCTTGGCTGCTCCGCCACTGGCCTAAGCCCATTCCCAGAGAGAAGGGCAGGGGAGAGAAGTGAAAATGAGGGCTCCAGACTGGGGCTGTGCAGTCCCTGGAGCTCAGCTCTTCTGGAAAACTTGCCCCAGTTTGTTGTGCAAAACCTCCTCCTGATCCCCAATTATTTCCCATTCCATTCCCAGCAACGCTCAAGTGTGACAATCCGTTCTCTGAGGAGAAAAAGGAAAACACAAGAATTTAAAAAATACAGCCCCTGTGCCTTTTCTTTGTCTGAACACTCCTCTAACTGAGTGCCCTTTGGCTTGGCAGTGCCACAGCTTTGTGCATTTCCTGCCAAGACAGCTCTGCTTGGGAAGCATGGTGATGTCAGGTCAGAGGATATTAAGCAGAGATTTGCACGTCACTGTGAATTTGCAGTTTTTGGGCCTTGCAGACACATTCAGGGGGCTGTGGGAGGAATTTTTTTCCAGTGAGAAGTAAACACAGAGGTGTTGGCCTCTTGGGAGGTGGAAAGCAGTTAACTTCAGAGCTAATTACGGGGAGGCAGAGGGATGCTGACAGATGCATTGTCCTGGAGAAGGGCCTGCTGCTGGCTCTGCATGAGACAGGGAGCAAAGCCTCTCTCCTCCTCTCAGCAGGCCCATGGCACCAGGGAGGAAGGAGACAAGGATGTCAGGACTTCTAATTATACACCAGGAACATGTGAAATTGGAGCATTAGAAGTGTTAGTTAAGAATGATGCCCCGAGGTGCTGAAGTGGAGCAGCAGGAGGAGGAAGAGCAGGATGGTGGGGATGAGGGGCTGGAGAGGAGATCTGCTCATCCTCGTGTGATGGGGTCTGGAGGGGCTTTTTCCAGGGATGCACAAAACACATGTGCAGTTATATATCCACCAAAACCCTTCCTGTACTGTAATTTGAGGTGTGTTTCCAAAAGCAGTTTTAAACTCAGTTGAAAGCCACTTCTGTTGAAAGCTTTGCCAGTGTGGTCTGTCAGTCAGTCATCCTCTAGCCTGGAGAAAGCTGCTTTCCTATTAAAAAATGGAATGGACATTTTCCCACTTCCCAGCTGTGCCACAGCTGAACAAGGCAAGAAGACGCCTCTTGAGTTAAATGTTGTTGCAGATTCATTTGAAATCTTCTGCATGAAAATGGAACTTCTTTATATTGAGCTTTAGCCTGAAAATGAGCTGGAATGCTAATAAAAGTCATTCACACCAGCTTGGAGGAGTGAACTGAACTGAACACCACTGAAAATCTCATGTGGTGTTTGTGAGGGTCCCCAGGACGAGGTGAGAGATGAGAATTTGACTCCATGTTCTCAGAAGGCTGATATATTATATTATATTATATTATATTATATTATATTATATTATATTATATTATATTATATTATTCTAAAACTATACTAAAGAAAGAGAAAGGACACATGAGAACGTTTAATAAGAATGAATAATAAAAATTTGTGACTGACTCAGAGTCTGACACAGCTGGCTGTGATTGGCCATTAAGAAAAAATATTTCACATGGAACCAATCAAACATTCACCTGTTGGTAAACAATGTCCAATCCACATTCCAAAGCAGCAAACACAGGAGCAGCAATCAGATAATTCTTGTTTTCATTCTCCTCTGAGGCTTCTCAGCTTCCCAGGAGAAAATCCTGGGCAAAGAGGATTTTTCAGAAAATATCAGGGTGACACTCTTACTGAGGGAGGTGCAGCTATGACAGGCAATGGGATGCCCCTTGTCCCTGGAGCAGGACTGGGTAGTTCCATACCCGAGGGAAAGTCCTGTGAGAGTCTGTCCGAATTTTCCCTCATCTGCCTCACAATTGTCATTGGGGGATCACTGAAGAGAAGACCCCCTCTGTCTGGAATCTCTGGCTCTGAAGGAGAAAGTCACACGCCAAAGGCCCTGAGACCTGAGAGGACAGTGTTAAGTTATTGTTTCCACAGGTGTTGTTTGCTGTACGCTACACTGAGAAGAAGAAGGGGGCACCGTGCCCTTTTTGCAACAATGGCTTTGGAAGCTGTCCCAGCTCTCGGCCTGGCTGACTTCTCCTGAGTTTCGGGTGGTCTCCCACAGAAGACCCTCACCTGTTTTACAACCACTGTGACAGACAGACTGAGATGGAAGAAGCCTCTCCATCAAGGACTGAGACATGGAACCCCCATGTGGAAAGGCCCCTCTGCTCCTCCCAAGGACTGGGACTGAAACCCCAACCTGGGGCAGGTGTGTGGGGGAGGCAAGCTGACCAAAGCCAGATGTTTGCCTGCAGGATGTGACCACTGGACCAAGAAAACAATGGCTCTTGTTTACTACTTAGAACATGGGCTACCTGTTACACCTATTCCTTATTGTATCTGTTTCCCACCCCCTCACAATTTTCAGTAACAAAAACCTCTGAGTTAGCTAGAGATTTTGAGATCTCTCCAGCATAACAGGTGGATCCTCGACTGGACTGGACCAAAGGACTTCATCTCTACCTTGGTTACTATATCTCCCTCTCTCCCTCTTCTCTCTCTTTCTCTATCTTTTTCTCTCCCTTAATCCCTCTATCGCATTTTGCTGTGGTCATTCAATAAAGGTGCATTTGTTTTGATTATTTCTGCAAACCCCCTCGTACCGTGTCGGTTCTTTTGCACCCTGAGATCACTCCTACGAACCATCACAACATCCCTTCACTAGGACGGATCATGACAGGATGCAGCTGTGGCTCAGAGCTGGGATGCTCTGAGGAGCTGGGGGACAGCAGATGTGGCTGCACTTTGTGGGTTCTTTCATTCATCTGCAGAGTCACTTTTTCATTGTTCTGGTGGCCTGTAAGGCACACTCCCTGTAAATTATTGTATATTAATTGGACAAGCAGAGTTGTTGTGCAGGGGGGTGATTGTGGTGGTGTTCACAGGGGTCCCAGGACAAGGGAAATTATGAGAATCTTGACTCCACGTTTCAGAAGGCTGATTTATTATTTTATGATATATATTATATTAAAAGAAAATGATATCTTAAAACTATACTAAAAGAAAAGAAAGGATTTCATCAGAAGCCTATAAAGAAATAGAAAGGAATGATAATAAAATCATGTGATTGCTCACAGCCTCGACACAGGTGGCTGTCAATGGTCATCAAGCAAAAACAATTTCACATGCTGGGTAAACAACTCTCCAAATCACATTCCAAAGCAGCAAAACATGGGGAGGCTGAAGCTTCTCAGCTTCTCAGGAGAAAAGATCCTAACGAAAGGATTTTCATAAAATATGTCTGTGACAGGCGATCTAACCATCAGACTCATTCTCCTGTCTGAAGGTACTGAAAGCATCTGGGGAGGACAGAGAAACTCTAAACCTACCAAAATGGGAGCCTGAGGCCACTGTCCATGTCTCAAGCAGCTCTGGGTCACACTGAGCACCTCTGTGCACACTGGACACCTTCCCTCATCACCAGCACCCCAGAGAGCTGATGTGAGGAAAAGTAACCAGTGGAGTTTCTGAACCCACTCAGACCAGCCCAAACTGGACAATTTTACAGACTTGTGGGGCCATTGCTTTCTGATCACCTTGCAAACTGGTGGCATCACAAAGGCTAAAATTTGCTGACCTGCCCATAGGAAAAGCACTTTTCTTAGAGCAGTAGATCCCAAAATGAAGAAGGGATGCTATCATATATCTAGCTCCTGGGTTTTTTATGTGTCCACAGCTCCCACCAAAAATAAAGTACTAGGAGGTAAAACACCTTCATTTATTTCTCATGGGCACTTAAGAAAAGAAAACAAATTTAGGGAGGATCACAGGGAATTCCTTTCATGCTCTAGCATTGCTTGTCAATGTTAAACCAAATAAATAAGAGAGATGGGGATAAAAAGCCATTCAGAAGCAATCATTGGCCTCAGCACAGCTCTGCCTTGACCCTGCAGCTCATGGCTCCTTTCACCTTTGAAGCAGGGTGCCTGGTGGAGACACCAGCACAACTCACCTTGTCTGATGGATGCTGGGCATTTTGAAGAGAAAATAATAGAGAATTTCAATTTTTTTTTTTTCCTGAGGGATTTCACAGATTTTATCATCTTCCAAGGATGCAGCCCAAGGTGTGCAGACAAAATAATCTGACACCCCCTGAAGAAATGATGCATCATCAGTTACTGAAGTCTCATCATCTTTGGTTTCACTACATCAGCCTATTCATAGTCATCACTTGAAGGATCACAGAGTTTGCCCCATGCATTTCCAGAGGCAGCTCTGAAAAGGCCAGCTGGCAAGGAAGGAGAAGAGACAATGATTTTGTTTGAATGTGAGCCCTTGGAGAGTGGGATCTCCTGGAAAAAGAAAATACCAGCCTGGAACAGTAAATGCTGCCTTCTGTGCTGTGAAGTGACTCCAGATCCCTTGATCATGGTGTGCTTTGTGCCCATCCTTTTACAGGGAGCCATTGAAAAGCATTAGCTGGACAATGGTACAGAACTGAAAACCTGTGAAAAACCAGAAAAAAATTTCCAAGTAAAACCTGAAATGCCAAGTGAGGACAATAATGGGCTCTGTTTGTCCCTGGAAGAGCTAGCAAATGGCAAGGGCAGCCCTGAAGAGCAATCTGTGCCTGGAGGCAGTGGAGCCTTCCCATGGACAGATTTAGGGACAGCTTCCAGGATTTTCTATATTTATATTTATGATCCATTTCTATATATATTGATCCATATTCTAAATATATGATCCATTTTCTATATATATATATATATATATATTTTTATGATCCATTTTCAGGGCAGTGGGATTAATTCTGTGCTCTCTTGAAGAGCTTCCAAGCCCTGTGACCCACAGCTTAGCATCACACACAGCCCCTGCATGGGTTATTACTCCTCCAGTGGCTCTGTTTCTGTGCTTTCCAGGGAGGGACAACCTTCCCCACAGCAGAAGGGCTTTGAGGATTCAAAATCAAGACCATTTTCAATAGACTCAGTTGTCACTGTCAAATTTTCTGGAAAAATCCCTTCGCTGGGATTTCTTTTCCTGGGAAGCTGAGAGGCCTCAGAGAAGAATGAAAACAATAATTATCTGTTTGCTTCTCCTGTGTTTTGCTGCTTTGGAATGTGCTTGGAGATTGTTTATCCAACATGTGAATTGTTTTTACTTGATGACCAATCACCATCAGGGTGTGTCAGACTCTGAGGAGTCAGTCACGAGTTTTTCATAGTATCTTGTTAAGCCTTCTGTCTGTATCCTTTCTCTATTCTTTAGGATAGCATTCTTTAATATAATATAAGTACACAAAATAATAAATTAGCCTTCTAAGAACATGAAGTCAGATTCATTTCCTTCCTGCCATGGGAGACCCTGAAAAATGCCACACTCAGTCACTACTTTGTTGAGAGTTATTGATACCATTGCTGGGGTGGTGTGCATCTCCCACAGGACTTCTGGCACTTACAGTCATTTGTTTCCCAGCTCTGCACACACACAGGCAAGGGCAATCTCCAGAGTGTGCCCAGCTTCAGGAAAATGAGGTTCAGCACATGCTCATGCTCTGACCGTGGAGCAGAAGGACTTGTTCCTGCAATCTCAGAGCTGCAGGGTGAAATAGGGCCTGGTAATGAAATTGCCATTATGCATGAAAGGACAGAGGATGAGAAATCACAATAGAAATTGTCTGTTCTAATGAGAAAAGGGTTGTATGGTGATGGTCAAGGAAAGGCATTTCAAAGGAAGGAAAACAATACCTTGTGCAAATTGCATGAGGCTGCTGTTTGCTTAGAGGGAGCAGAGGCCAAGGCCTGACAGTTTCATCAGAAAAATTGGTTAGGAAATAACCAGAGGAACATAATTCATTGCTCAAATGTCAAGCTGCTCATATCTAGAGAGAAAAAAGTGTGCATTTATCAGCAGCAGTAGTACACACCTCAAAATAATATAAGATAAACCAAAAAATTCATCCCAGCTCTGCCATGACTCAGATACCCCCAGTGCTCGGGCTGAGGATGCACAGGAGAGGAAGATTCAAATTCCATTTCCCAGGAAAGTGGTGAGATGGGCAAACACTGAGTGTGATATGAGCCTGGCAGAGGAGAAAACAAAGCTTTTCCCAGCCATGGGCTCTGCATGCTCTCAGCACAGCAGAGATGCATCTGTAGTAACTGGAGATATTGAATTGGGGCACCACGAGCAGACAGGAGGATTCAGTGTAAGGGGTCAGGGAAACACTGCTAAAGTAGTTTATTTTGCAGGCAACAATAGATTAAGGCAGGTTTGCAGGGGAAAAAATTCATCTTTTCTTTAAAAGAACAAGTGCCAGCTTTTAGGTAGAAAACAAACACAGCTAAGGGAATAAAGGGAAAATTGGTGCTGTGTCAAAAATAAATGTGTTTGCTGTGATGTGTCTGCAGGAAAGCAGAAGAGGAGGGGAATGGCTGCAGGAGAATTGCACACAAGGTTTGTTGGAACAATTCTGAGTAAGAAAAAGACTTCTTGCATAGCATGCCTTTTGGTTCAAGCCTCTTGTTGTTTTATATTATTATCTAAAAGCCACATGTTGAGCACAGGAATCTTGTTCACATGACAGGATGCTGATGTTGAAGCACAAAACTACAGTGTCAGAGGTGAGGTACCAATCTTAGATTTGGAGGCTTTTAATTTTTCCTTTGAATCAGTGTAAGTGGTGAGCAGACCCACCTTTGTTCTGCTTTATCAGAACTGCCACACCCAGACTAAACTGCTTTGAGTAGTTATCAATGGAACCTTAGAAAGTCAATCCAGGTCAATAACTAGGATGACAAATTCAGGCTAGTAGACATGAGTTAACAGAAGAATTGCAAAAGCACTGTGTGCCACTAGGTGTCCAAGCAATGAAATGGCACATGAAAGTCTGTGGAGATTAAAATTATGTACATGGAAAATAATCATAGTTTTGCTTGTGTAATGATGGGCTACTATCAGCCAGGAGGAAAATCTTGGGGTTATAATATGAGGTTACATGAGAATATCAGCTTGGTACAAAGAGTACATTGATAAGAAAGGATTAGAAAAGGAGCAAAGAACACAAACAAGCTGTGCTAGTACATCAAAAACAGATCTGATCTGGCAATTAATATCACATAAATTTTATATTGTAGAAATTGAAGAATCAAAGAAAAGAGTAATGGGATGATCAAATATGTAGTGAGATTCCTGTAGAAATTTTGTTTTAATAGAAAAATCGGGGAGAGAAATGACTGAGAGGACCTATGACCATCATCTCAAAAACAATTAGCAATATTCATTAAGGTAATTGTCTCTGGCCCAGCAGTTCCATGAGGCACAAGTAACTGGAGCCAAGGACAGCATCCTGGAGGAGCCTTAGTGCAGTTCCTGAGGTGCTCACAATTGGCCTCTGTTGGAGGTAAATTTCTGGGCTGGGTGGTCTAACCTGACTTAGCTTCCCTCACATTTTTAGGATCCTTAGGCCATGAATGGATTATTTTATCTCACACATCATCAAACAGCATTAGCACTTATCTCCCCTAATGCCTTCTGCAGAAGCCACACAGCTCCTCTCCTTCCTCTTTGTTAGGATCAACAGCCTGAAGGGCTCCAAAACACCCTGATTTTTTGGTTATTTCCAGGTGGAAGTGCCCTGGGTGTGTCAATGTGAACAAACTCCAGCAAATGCCTGTGGCACAGCAGATGCCATGCCACCTGTCACCTGTCCCCTTGCTCCTTCTCATACACCACCCCCAGCTTTCTCTGGAAGGTTTGTCCACACTGGGAAAGAGTGACTGTGGTAGTTTCTGGGACCCCCATCGATGGGAGGAATAATGAATCTGACTCCATGTTCTCAGAAGGCTAATTTATTATTTTATGATCTGTATTATATTAAAGAATATTATATTAAGCTATACTAAAGAATACAGAAAGGATACAGACAGAAGGCTAAAAAGATACTAAAGAAAACTTGTGACTCCTTCCAGAGTCTGACACAGCCTGACCATGATTGGTCATGAAGTCAAAACAATTCACATGTTGGATAAACAATCTCCAAGCACATTCCAAAGCAGCAAAACACAGGAGAAGCAAATGAGATAATATTGCTTTCTTTTTCTTTTTTTTTTTTTTTTTTTCTGAGGCCTCTCAGCTTCCCAGGAGAAGAATCCTGGGCAAAGAGATTTTTCCGGAAAATATGATGGTGACAACTGACATTCCAAACCCACCTGGGTGTGTCCCTGTGTCACCTGCTCCAGGTGACCCTGCCTTGGCCTCTCCAGAGATCCCTTCCAGCCTCAAAAATTCTGTGATTCTGTGTCATAGCCCACCCAATTCTGTAATTCAGATATATACAGGGTACAGAAGAACTGGCTGGACCCAAACACCTCAGCACTGTGGTTTGGTTTGACCAGAAGCTACAAAAATGAGAATTTCTCTAATTGCTGATGATAATTTTGTTTGGATCCTGTGAACCACTGCACATGGAGCTCACAGCTCAGCCTGCAGTGAAAAGGCAGCAGCTCTCCTCCTGCTACTCTCAGAATGTTCTTGCCTATTCTACACACTGCTCTGATCAGCCTTTAATTCATGCATGCAAATCTTCAATCATCTTTTGGCCCTTCAAGCTTTCAGGTCAATGGGGGGAAAAAGTCAAGAAGTCAACATGAATTAATTTAATTTATGCACCCTGCAGATGAAGAATAGAGGAGTGCAGCAGGTTCAGAGCAGGAATGAAGGTTCAGAGAGGAAAATGACAGCAAAGCATTTGAGATGTGCACAGTTTTGTATTTATGGCCACCCAAGGTAGGAAAGTGCTGAATAGGAGCTGGGGAAAGCTGCTCCATGCAGCTGCTGGGGCTGATGATATGGTGACATGAGAAATATGTTTTCACATCAGAAAATATTTTATACATAAAACCCATGGGACTTTTTCACTGTTTCAATGCCCTCAGTGCCCTGCCTGAGCTCCCATGGAAGGGCACAGGACTGCTGTGCTCCACCTGCCATGCCTGCCTTGCACCTTCCAGGGATGGGGATGCTCAGTCAGGCTGCAAGGACTCTGCACACCTCTGCCTTTGGGTTCAAAGCAAACTGAATTTGTGTCCTGTTTGCTTGTAAGAGGATGATGTGCCCAAGAGTTCCTGTCTCCAACTGTAAACAAAGAATTATTGACATATCTCTCAAAGATTTGAGATAGTCATCAAAAGATGAGTGATTGTCACAAGCTGCAGCCTGGCTGCTTCCCAAATGTGTGTGGGGAAGCTCCTTGGCTGGGATGTGGCTGTGATTGCAGATTATCATCTCTAAGGCTACAGATCCAAGAGGATTCCCAGGCATCCCTCTCTGAGGCAGCTGCACATTTCCATGCCCAGGGTTTGGAGCTGCTCTGTGACAGACACTGCACCTGGAGCTGTGCACAGGGGACACAGCAATGGTAAGCAGTGTCTGGGTCCAGAGTGAAAGCAGGGTGTAGACAGACCTGTAAAACCAAACATGGCAGGAATGGGGAGCCTTTTCCACACCCTTTCTGCAGATCCCACTGGGTAAATGCAGGATTCCCCACTGAGAGAATGGATATAAAGTTTTCTTAGGGAGGAAGGAGTTGTGGGGAGCAGCCAGCTCCAGAACTTGTTCATTGGCAACAGCCAAGCTAACAAGAAAGTCCATTTTAAAACCCTGGAAAAGTCCCCTGCTCTTTCTTAGATGAAATTTGTTTCTTAAACAGAGTCTGCTTAGTGCAAGCTAATCCCTCAGCTCATTTGTGGGGAAAATCATGGTATAAATGGATAAAGCTCTCAAGATAGCTGCTAACAATCATGTTCCAAGCCGGTTTTCTGCTTCACTAATACTCTGAAGCTAATCAGCATTTTTCTAAATGATCTCTGCATACTTCTTGATTTCTCTGCCCCCAAAATATTTACTCAGAAACATTTACGCCGGTCACACATCTTGTCACTCACTTGTACTTACCAGTTAAAATGACATTTTCTAGAAGCAATTTCACCAGCTGCAGCCCCCAAAGATGAGTGACCCTCTCCCAGAGCAGGGTTTCCCCGAGATCCAAAGCACAGAGCCAAAGAAGGGGTATGTGTGTGAGGTGAAGGATGGCAGCAGGGTGGAAGAGGGCAGCAGGTGGCCAAGAGCCGAGCAGGGGGAGCATCACCAAACCCTCATATTGCAGACAAACTGGGGGGCTTGAGCTTGTTTTTCCTGGAATCCAGAAGAGGATCTGCAGGTGGCTCTGAAAAGATACACAGGGGATGTTCCTGCCCTCTGGGGCACATCAAGCTTTGTGAGCTTGTATTAAATTTCACCAGGATTTAAACTTCCTATTGCAGCGCCCTCCCCAGCCATTTTTATAGAAGTTGGTAGTAAATTCAGCACCTCTCTGTTTTCTGATAATGAGCCGTATTTAAGGAGCAAAGTACACCACTGGTAATGGCTCAGCTGATTTTTCCTTGGCTTCACAATGATAAATAGCTCCCAGTCCTGAGTGTAACTCTTCATTTTCTAGACTTTTTTCCATAAGCTGTTCTACCAGCACCTCATTTTGGCATGAAGCTTTTTTTGAGTCACAAGTAAAGATGCTCCCCAGGATATATTAAGGTGAACATTGAAAAAAAAATTCAATTTTTTCTCCTATGACCTCATCCCAGCTCTTCTATATCTCAGTCTTCTATGGGCTTTACCACTTTTGGTCAAGCCTTCTGTCCTGAAGTATTTTTTAAAATGTTATAATATATTGTTATTTTGGTGCATTTTGCAAGCTGTTCACCAAACTCTTTTTTAAGCAAGCAGAGTTTCAACTGAGCACCACATGGAGAGAGCTGAGGCTTCCAGGTCCTTGTAAGATGCCCAGCAAAAGTCATCTCTAAACATGCATCTACTTGTCACTGTCACATTTTCTGAAAAATCCTTTCACCAGGATTTCTTCTCCTGGGAAGCTGAGAAGCCTCAGAGAAAAACAAAAATAATATTATCTCATTGCTTCTCCTGTGTTTTGCTGCTTTGAAATGTGGTTGGAGATTGTTTATCCAACAGTTGGTTGTTTAATTGGTTCCATGTGAATTGTTTTGACTTAATGACCAATCACAGCCATCTGTGTCAGGAGTCTGGAGTCAGTCATGAGTTTTTAGTGTCATTCTTTGTAACCTTCTGTCTGTGTCCTTTCTCTTTCTTTAGTATAGTTTTAGTATAGCATTCTTTAATATAATGTCATTAAATAATAAATTAGCCTTCTAAGAACATGGAGTCAGATTCTCAATTCCTCCTTCGTCCTGGGGACCCAGAAAATGCCACACCTACTGTTGCTCCCAAAATGGTCTGTGATCTCAGGAGAGCAAGATTGAGCCATGAAGGCTACAGAAAGAGTAGGTGGTTTCCGAAAAAAAAAAAAAACAAAAAACAGTGGGCCATCTGTTTTTTTCTGAGATGTTGATCATTTTTAGTTGATTTATAGTTTGAACAATATAATTTTTTTCATACCTCCATGAGAAAAAAAAAAATTAATCAATTTCTGCCTTCAGCACTGGTCTATTGCTTATCTGGAGTCTGTCTGAAGGCAATGACTCCATTAAACAGCACCTTTGCTACTAAATGTTATTGAAATACTGAAAAGGGTCAGGGTAATTACTGCTGACTATTTTCTAAGAAATTTGCAAGGAGGAAAACCATGTGGGCTGTGATGATTCCACAGGAATCAAACAGGAATGGGTTCAAAAAGCTCTATAATAGGCAAGATATGGAAATAATATTGAAATTTGCAGCTAGCTCAATTTAAGAGAAGTATTTGTGAATATAACTGAAGCATTTGCTATTTAAATCTTCCCATTGACAGCAGAATTCATAATTTTCACAATCTGTTCAACCCCATTATTTCCTTTTTCTGTTCAGCTTCAATTCTATTCTCATCTGAATGAGATGCACTCCCACAAACTGAAATCAATGAAAGCCTGTACAACCCCCTGCAAATGACATCCATCAAAAGGTGCTTCCCACTGTGTTCACTCCAAGAAAATCCTTCCCAAGTATTTCTGTGACACCACAAAAGACTCACGAGTTCTATGAGCCACAAAAATAATTGATTTAATTTATGCATTCAACTTGTTTTCATTAAACTTCTGTTTTACTCACTGGAGCAGAGAAGTAGATGTATAAGAACAAGTGAAACAATTGGTCACTTGTTTTTGTTTACAGTCTGAGAGATTGGATTTCCTCCTGTAGAAAAAAAAGTTGCAACTTCTGATTTTTTTTTTGATTCATAAAGCAGATGAATTTTCAAATTTTCTACCTAGATAGGAAATACTAAAAAATTAAGTTAAAACAAGCAATAACAACAAAAAAACCCCAGGAAATGTCAGATCATTTTCACCATTATGAAGCAGGGAAACAACTTTGACCTGTGGACTCTGTCTCCACAGGCTGCCCTGTGGAACACAGATCTTACAAGTCCTGTGTGTCCCACTTTGCAGAGGCAATTAAGAGCCTTCCTACACCATGAAGCTTTTTCACCCAGAGCCATGGCAACCTTGTCTCCAGATCAGTTTAGCAAACTCGTCTACCTCAGAAGCATTGGGTACTGTTCCACTGGGAATGCTGGGGGAGCATTCCAGTCCTGATAATTAGAGACTTCCAATTAATCTGCAGGTTCAAATGTACTCGTGGTCATTTGATACCCATTTCTTCTGCTGCCAGCACTGCCTGCAGCTGAGAGCTGGGCGCCCTGTGAGCCCCAGCATGCCAGGAGCAGCTCTGGGATGGTTTTTTTTCTCATCTGCATTTCAAAGTGCACCAAAATCAACATGTGCCACAGAAAATGCCATGCTAGCTCCAGCTGCAAACATCTGCTTACCCACCGTTGATGCAAACCAAGGGGCTTCACCTCTGGGAGATTTTGGGGGAGACTCAGCTGGACAAACACACAGAGGAAATTCAGTTGTGAATTTGTGAGCATCTGCTGCCACTTCAGGCTCCTGGGAGGTCTGGGTGGTGCAGGCAGAGTGGAACAGGATCTGAAGGGTTCTTGCTGCTCTCTGGAGGCCAGGCAGGGCAGGTTAGGGCACCCCAAAACTGTGGTATTTTTGGAGTCCCCCATGGCAGGAAGGAAATGATGAATCTGACTCCATGTTCTTAGAAGGCATATTATATATTATATTATATTATATTATATTATGTTATGTTATGTTATGTTATGTTATGTTATGTTATATTATATTATATTATATTATATTATATTATATTATATTATATTGCTATACTAAAACTAAACTAAAGAATAGAGAAAGGATACAGACAGAAAGCTTAACAAGATACTAAAGAAAAACCTGTGACTGACTCCTCAGAGACTGACACAGCCAGACAGTGATTGGTCATTAAGTAAAAGCAATTCTCATGCTGGATAAACAATCTCCAAACACATTCCAAAGCAGCAAAACATAGGAGAAGCAATCAGATAATTATTGTTTTCATTCTTCTCTGAGGCTTCTCAGCTTCCCAGGAGAAGAAATCCTGGCAGAGGGATTTTTCCAGAAAATTTGACAGTGACACCAAAACCTTTAGACAACTCTGTGAGAAACCTGAATCCCAGCTGAGTGCTCTGCACAGTGTGAGATGCTGGAGAGCTCTCTAGGGTCTGTTAATTCCATTTCCTGCCATGGGATCTCAGCTATGGTGCTCACAAAGGAATACAGGTGTGGAGACACCTGAGTATAGGTGCCTTGGCTTTTGACCTGAATCCCACTTGATCTTAAAATATTATCTGGAGAAATTCTATTTTTCTGTACATAAATGTTATTGATGATTTTCTGGACTCCACATATGAAGGGCAGCATTAGAGAATACAATAACAATAACAATAATGTTATTATAATAATAACTTCTATATTAATATAACTTATTATTAATAGGCAAAGGGGAATAAAAAAATTAAGCATAGATACATGTTTTCCTCTTGCTTTCTTCAAAAGAGTCACAGTGGTACAAGAGAACCCCTAAATGTAGTGTGACTGTAGGGGAGCCTAGATTTTCAAAGTCAGACTCAGAGAATTCAACTTTTTATAGTTGGATTTTATGCTCTCCTAAGGTGAAAGAATAAAAATCACAAGGAGTCTAATAGAAAACCTGGCCTGACCTAATTTGATATATCCTTAGAAGGAGTTTGTTAGAAAAGATGACTCTGTAAGGAACACTTTGTACTCCAGAACTGAGATTTCTTAATACTGTTACCTGGTGTTCCTGGGCTGGAGTCAGAAGAGGGGAAGGAGAGGAGAGCACTGCATGAGTTTGTGCTGGTTTTGGCTGAGGTGGAATTACTGCTCTTCCCAGTGGTTGGTGTAGGGCTGGGTTTGGGGTCATGCTGAGCACAGGGTTGATAATATCAAGATATTTTATTATTACACAGAGGGATAAAGCAGAAGAAGACTGAAGGTGAATTTCATTATTTTCAGAGGACATCTCTAAAAAGTTGGGTGTGGAAACCCAGGGCACTGGGAATGTTTCTCTGTCTGCTCTGGGGTGCCCTGACCCCCAGGGGAGCACTGACTTTGACCCTCACTCATAGACAAAGTTTCCCAGACTTCAAGATAGACTGGAATCCACAAAAGTGTGAAATAGATTATAGAGAGTAGTGTAGGTGTATCACTTGGTGAGAAATTGAGGTTTTGGGATTTGTAGTATGTTGAGGATGGAAGCAAGATGGAGGGCACAGGGTGTTGTCCTGGGTTTCTTCTCCATGCTGCTTCTTCCTTCTTCTTCTTGGGTTTGGGTGGCATTGTGTAATTGGGCAGGAAAGTCCACATTGCAGCTCTGTGGGATCAGTTATTGGGTTAAAAGGGAAAATAATCCAGGTGTCAGTTCTGAGTTGGATAGTTTAGTCTTAAAAGACCTTGGAACAAGAGATTGTTGGCCTTTTTGTGCTTCTAATGAAAAGCTGCTGAACTCATGGTTGTTTTACTGATAAGAAATAATAAACACCTGAGTCCAAACGTGAGCTACTGTCTCAAGTGCCTTCAGTCCAGACCCAGAGAAACCAAAGACTGGTACCCCCACAAGGATGGGTTGCTCAGAGAAGTGAAAGGAGCATCTGAGACAACTTTAGTACGGTGAAGAGGATGAACATGGAAACAAGGAGTCAGACTGACCCCAAGCTCCAGGATTTTTACATCCACCAGACTGAAGGATCAGCTTCCCCTCCTGAATCCCGTGTGACACCTCTGGGCAGCAGCAAGACGTTTAAGCTCATCTGTCTAGCCAAAAATGGCATCACATGGCTGAAGACAGCAAGTTTAAAGGAAAGAGAAGAAAGGAAAATAGTAAAATCAGTTTCAAGTCTGACCTCAAAAACATGCAAGATTTAAGATGAAATTGTTAAGAAAAGCATAATGAGGATAAATGATATAACTGATATATATGATATAATGATATAACAGTATGGACTTAGCAAAGTCAGCTCAGTAGGTAATGAAATAATCCCACAAAAGCTGTATGTCAGAGGAGGGAGCTTCTAGCTTCACATGTGGCTTTACAAGACATTTCTATCAGTCACAGGGAATGACTGGAGTTGCAATAGTACAATTTTAGAATGTTAATTGGCAATATGAAAGAATATTGATTTTTTTAAGGTGAACTTAGTGGCTCAGGAACATAATTTTTCATAAGGCTTTCCAGATGCAGAGAGTGCAGCAGAGCTCATCCAGAGTGTCTGGGAGAAAGCACTCAATTAAACAGCATCTGAGGCATTAGCTCAGATGGGAAGGTGGAAACCAAATGAACTGCAAATGTGCTGCAGTGTGAAGGGGAGATAGAAACATGCACTGCTGTAAAGGTAGGGATCAAGAGGGAGGGAAATTCTTCTGCTAAAATTTTTTAAGAGACAGTTATGACATCAATATTTTTGTTAATTACTTGGGCACAGAAAATGCCTGACAAAATCTACTAATGGCAAAATTTAGAGCAATGTCAGTATGTAAACAGAGAGAGAATAAAACAGCAGCTCATGATCCTGAGGTAAGCAGGGAGAGATAAAACTCACTGGTGTGAAATGCAAGGTAATGAATGTGAGAACCCAATAAAAATGGAGCTTTCTGATACCTGTGCACCTCCCCTCCTGGAAATGACTGAGGAGTACCAGCTGAGCACCAGGAGAGGGATCAGCATGATCAAGTGATGAAAATGAGAGATGTGGTCACAGTCTCAGGAGGGACTGGGTTGAACACCCCTGTGTAGCCATGATATTTTCTGAAAAATCCTTTCCTTAGGATTTTTTCTCCTGAGAAGCTGAGAGGCCTCAGGAACAAAATGTAAACATTGATTATCTGCTGCTGTGGAATGCAACAGGTGGATCTGTGATTGGTCTCATGTGGTTGTTTCTAATTAATGGCCAATCACAGTCTGGCTGTCTGGACTGTCTCAGTCAGTCACAAGCTTTTGTTATCATTCTTTCTTCCTTTGCTATTCTTAGCCAGCATTCTGATGAAATCTTTTCTTCTATTCTTTTAGTATAGTTTTAATATAATATATATCATAAAATAATAAATCAAGCCTTCTGAAACATGGAGTCAGATCCTCATCTCTTCCCTCATCCTCAGACCCCTGTGAACACGGTCACACCCCTGGGCTGGCTGGGGATGGTGTCTGCAGCAGAGATGGGAAACAAAGCCTTGGCACGGCCTCACCTGAGTGCTGCTCACATCTGCCACCACCCAGTTCAGGTGACAGGCAGGTACAGCCCTGAGTGGGGGTGGGCAAGGGTCATTAGGAGCAACTGGGGGGCAATCACACAAAATCACACAAAAAGAGAGGATGCCCTGCTGGTGTTGGGGGTCCCAGAGAGGGGAATGTCCCCCAGTGTCCAAATAGACACGGTGGGCCCAGTGTCCCCAGCCTCAGCCCTTCTGTCAGCCCCTGCCCTGGTGAGCCTGGCCAGCCCTGCTCTGCCTCACCTCCTCCTGGTCCTTGGCAAGCAGCTCCATCTGCTGCTGGTGAGCCAAGAGATGCTCAGCAGAGTCCAAGTCAGAACAACACCATCCCCAGTTTTCCCTCTGGACTGGGAAGGACAAGTGTAGGAATGTTCCCGCTGTTGACAGAGTGACAAAACTCTCCTTTTTCCCCTTTGGTTTTTCCTTAAAAAGGAAAAAAGCCCAGAAGTTGCTCTCTCAATTAGGTAAAAAAGACACCTCATAGGACTGAGGGACTACACCTCAAACTTAAGGATAGCCAATTGGACAGGAGCCAAAAGCCCCACCTAAGAAATCCACTAGAAAAAGAAGAGAACAAAGGAACTAATGGCTTTTGTGGGGTGTTTTACCAAGAGCAAGAACCTCTTGTACCTGGCTCAGGTTTTCTCTGTAAAAAGTTTTGTTATTTTGCCTTTTATTAAAACTTTTTTGTTTCCAACACTTCCACAGCAGTCATCCTGCTGATTTTATGCCTTCTAAGGTGGCTGAGCTGTCTGGGGTGTGAAATAGATCTCTAAGAGCTTAGGAGGCTTGAGGAGATTCATATTTCAAACAAGTTTCCCTCTTCTGGACAATGAGATCTGATTAGGACAGTGTCTTCCATGGGCACAGTTTCTCTTTGGGGGGGATTTACCCTCCAGCACCAGCTGTGGGTCTCTCTTTTTTCACCTCAGAGGGAAGAAGGAACCAAAATTATAAGAAAAATGTGGAGGAGCCAACCCAAGCTCTCAAGAGAAATAAATACCTCCTCTTCAAGACTGTCCTTCCTTGGGGGGAAAAAAACTCCAAAAAAAACCACAACCATTGTTCTATTGGTTTAAATGTGTTCTTGTGACAGTTCACTTACTCCACTTCCTTCTACAAACAAGCTCATAGTAGCAAACAACACAACAATCAGCTCTAGCTTAAGCATCTAATAATCATTAACCTTTCATCCACCTATCTCCTGATCACTATGAATTGCTTCTAACCCTCAGCTGAAATCTTAACTTTTTGAAATCATGCCTCATCACAAGCATTTGTAAGAGTCATTATCCAGATTTTCTGAGAGCCACTGAAACTTATCAAAATTCTGGATCTCATGCCAAAAACTGGGCAGGGATGTACTAAGAAAGGGGAAGAACATCCACCCTCTGCTTGGATGTACAGCCACATACCTCTGTCACATTACACATCACCTCTGTCAGGTGGAATTTAGGCTCCCATTCTTCTTCTCTCCTACCACCATTTCTGTATATTAAGTTCCATTCTAATTTAATTATCCTTATCACAGCATTTCTTAATTGAAAACAAACAGCTCCTAGGAATGGTGCTTTCAGGGGAACACAGTGGGCTGGGGATTTTTTTTGGCACTGGCAATTGGCATTTGCAGCAAGCATGGAGAAATCCCAACTCCCAATGTCTTGGGGAAGATAACGAAGTTCTGAGACATTAGAAGGGAACTGGAGGTGTAAAACAGCTTTTACAAAAGAAACACAGAAAACATGTTAGGTTATGTTACAGGCAGCAAACAGGAGGCTCACAGACAAGTTAAACCCTTATAAAGTAATTAATTGCCCATGTTAATTTTATTTATGGGCCACACAGCAGCAGCAGAAGATCCATCCAAGCCTGGGACCCCTTGCTCTAGTACTGTACAGTAGGTTACATTAAATCATCCACACCACCCATAACCCACACAAGAGCTCCATTAAAATTGCCCCTAGGACCATACTTTTCTCATAGAAATTGAAATATCCATAGATCTGGTCTAACCCAGCTCTGATTATTTCAGATGAGGGATGAGCCCACACAGTTTGTGCCCTGTGCACACCTGCCCTCCAGCTGCTGGGCAGTGCCCTCTGGTTTGGATTTAAGGGCTCTGTGGATCTCCCTGGAGATTCTGAATGTGTTTGCTGGGCAAGGAAAGAGTTTGATGTCTCTGAAACCTGTTGGACCTGCTGCAGCCTTCAAAGAATCTGTCCTCATACATCCAAAAACTCCTGGGTAGCACATGGAGAAAGACAATTTCTGCTAGGAAAAGCCAGTGTGGCACATCTTGGGGTACAACCCCTTCTCAAGCATTTTGCCAATGCTGAAATACAAAGCAAGTGAAGCAGGAGTTTCCAAAAGGGGCCTGAAGCACACCAGAAGTGATTAAATCAAGATTACAGAGATGACAGCAAAACCAAGAAACATCTAACTGAAAGCTCAGCTTTGTGTTTGATCTTCTATAAGAATAAAAATTGCTGCAGATTCTGTATATAACATGAATTTTTGATCTAAAGAAGTACTGGAAAATGTGAGCCAACTTGGAGAAAAAGGCTAAAGGACAGTGTTATTGGGAAGCTCAAGCCAAGTACATTTTGTTCTCAATCCTAAAATTTAAAGCTACTTTAAATTTTTAAATTAAATTTTTACAATAACTTTGGTGTTTCCCTTTTAGACATCCATGCGGATTATTAGTTGAAAATTTATGTTCACCACCTCTTGTCAAAACACTTCTTTTAACAGATTTTAGTTCAGCAGCCAAAGGTACACAGATCTCCAGTTGCTTTTGGAAACTGAGTGTTTTGCATAAAGACCAAAAACTTCCCACCATTCTCTCCTGCCTTGAAAAGACAGGTGTCTGCTAAGGAAGGCAGGAGCCTCTCCTGAAATGGAAAATGTAAATTCCCCCCCGCTTCCGAATTGTTATAAATTTGAAATTAAGGGGCCCTCAGGCAAAAAAAAGATGGGAATAGGAAAAAACAGTTCTTTAATAGGGAAGAAAATAAAAGGATAAAATAAACAATGCAGTAAACTAAAACAACCCTGACAGAGTCAGAACTCAGCCTGACACCCTGTGGGTCAGGGTGTTGGCAGCAGTCCCATTGGAATTGTGGCTCAGCCCTCCTGCAGTGTCAGGGGTGGCTCTGCTGGAGCAGGGATCCTGTAGAAAGGTGCAGTCTCTGCCTCTGAAAATCCAGTGGAAGGAGAGGCAGCTGCTGTTCCTCTGGGGAATCCAGTGGAGAAGCTGTGCTGGTGTTCCAGAATCTCTGGATTATATCCAGGTAGGAATGCTTGGCTCCTCCCTCTGGGCTCACATCTCCCAATGGGATGCTGTAGTTCTTATCAGCCATGCAGGGACATTCAATGGCTGTTATCAGCAGATGACCCCCAGAGGGAGGATTGGGTGTGGAAGAGATAAGGCAAACTGCCCACTGAACAGAAGACAACTGCCATGCAGATGGTAATAGAATACAATTTGCTTGGCAATCCAGGACATCTCCACATCTTTTTTTTTCCAAAGCAGGTGTGATAAATTCTCTCTTAACACAACTTTTTTCAGTGTCTTTAATTCTTTATATTACCCCAGGGACATGGATAAGCAGCTCATGCCACAGTGCTTTGTGCATGCACCTTCTGGGCTACTCGGATTTGAGGCTGTGTCACACCAACACCTTCCAGAGAGAGGGCTGGAATTCAGACCCCCAGTTCAGATGGTTTTACTGCTGAAATAACTGCAAAGAGTAGCAGCTATATTTTGTTATCCACACAAAGAACAGCAAAAAGTGGTTCCTGAATGTTGCTGGCATCACCCAGCTATGAACTCCATCAGCACCTTGGTAAGAAACATTCCTGGCACGTGGAATACAGGAACACATCAGTTACTGCTATTTCCCCCATTATCCACCCTCTTGACAAGGTAATCCATCAGGAGAGTGGAAGCAGATCACTTTTTGGGAGAACACTGCATTCCTGTCTTTGGTTTCCTTTGCGGTTAAGCCCACTTGCTGCTCCCATTTGTGTTGCTGCCTGTAATTTGATTTTTCCATCTTTAATCACATTGTGCACAACTAACACTTGCACAAAAGGTTTCAACAATAGCAATATACAGTCAAATGCACATAATTGCTTCTACAAAAGGAAATCACACCAAGGAACATAAACCTCAGCTGCTGTGTACTGCAGTTTGAAATAGATTGTGCCCTATGGCTGATAATGTATTTCAGCTATAATCATTATGAGTCTACTAAATAAGAGAGCAATTATTGTTCTAATAAGGCCTTCATTAGCAATCTGGACGTGATATAGATGGTACCTAATGGCTGGAGGTGGCAAAGGAAAGCAGGAGAGGGAAGGGATGGAGGCACAGGTATAATAAATACAGCTGCAGCCTTGTCCAGGACCTGCCTTTAATTAGGAAGAACAGCAGCCTGCCATCAGCAATGCATGCTCCATCCTGCTGGCTTTCTGATGAGGGCTGTGCTTTCCCAAGCCTTTAATGTGGGAAGAAAACAAATATCAGAGCTCCAGAACACCATTGCTGTGGCCAGCATGACCTGGGCTCTGCCCTGCTCTGCCTCAGCTGATTGCTCTTGGCCAGGCGTGGGCTGTGCAAGGAAATGAGCTCTGTGTGAATGGGACAGGCCAAAATGAGCTCTGGGTGTATGGGACAGACACCTGAGAGTCATTTCAGTGTGGATGCACCAGGGAGCTTGATGGAGGAAATTCCCTCATTAGGGAATTTTATTTTATTGCTTCTACTCAGGCCAGGAGCACAAAGTTTGGTATAAGGTAGGAAAAAAATCCTCTCTCTGTGTCAGGGCAGTGACAAAGCTCTCCAGCAAGCAGGAGCTGCTCTTGAGATGCCTTCAAGTTGAGAGGAATAGTGGATTTGTCTTTCCAAACAAAGCTGTGGGTGTGCTGGTAGGTAAAACTAGCACTGGAAGATAAAAGAAACAATGCGGAGGGTTCCACTGATTGATGAATGGAAAAAGATATTTGCTTTTATAAATAAACTTCATTTCTCAGGTTTGCTAATAAATGAAATTGGATATTGAAAGATGAAAGAAACAATGGGGAAGAAAACCCCCTAAATTCCATAAGAATGAAAAATTAAAAGGGAGGGTTATACATTAGAGGGAAATCTTTGGTATCAGGTGTTTTGGGAAGTCTGTACCTCTCAAGTACCTCAGCCAATGGGGAAAGAGAGAAGGGAAATGTGGCAGGGAAATTGGGATAAAAAGGGAGGCTGAGTCCTCCAAAAATTAGAGAGATCCCAGGGGAATGCCCCATGGCATGTCCCTTTATTGGAATAAAGTAAAAAGACTCCTCTGTCTCCTTTTTGGACATAAACCTCTGATGTTTGTGGGTTAATTTTCCTGACAAAGTCAAGAGAAATCTCTGTGCCACTGGCACGTGGGCGACAGTGGTAATGACACCTGAGATTGCATGGGGGTCCTCATCAGGCACGTGGGTAAGGCTGCAAATGGACAGGAGAGCAGGTCCAGTGGGGATTTTGGGGATGGATGGATGGATGGATGGATGGATGGATGGATGGATGGATGGATGGATGGATGGATGGATGGAGGGATGGATGGATGGATGGATGGATGGATGGATGGATGGATGGATGGATGGATGGGAAGCCCTCAGCCAGGCAGGAGGGATGGTCTTTGCCTCAGCTGCAGGTCCCAGCAGTGCCCTGCGGGCAGCACCTGGCACAGCTGGCCACAGTGTATGGGCTCTGTATGGGCTCTGTATGGGCTCACAGTGACCATTCCAGGGCCAGAGGTGTGACATACAAAGCTGTGTTTCGTGTCAGGTACATACAGGCAACGTGTGTATCTGTAATTATGAGATGTGTAGAAACGGACCATAAGACAATTATAAAGAGGAATTCTAATAATAACTGAGGAAAGTAAAGCATGAAAGAAGGCCTTTGAACCTATCCTTTGTTCACAATTAACCTTAGTTGATTTAAGAACATTTGAATTAAAGCGTTAAGGATGTTGCTCTTTGCTTGTAGTTAAGCTTAAAAGAGCTTTGCAATAATAACCTTTTGAAGTATAATTTTAGAATATTGCTTGTATCCTTGAAACTATAGCTTTAGAAAATATATAAAGGAAACTTGCTTATCTCAGACCTTAACAAAACAGAGAAAAGCAGCTTGAGAAAGGAAGATGAACATCAACTCAAGGATTTATGGTTTCGACCAAGGGAAGCTGGACATCACTGTTATGAGATTTATAGTCCTTGTAATTAAAAGGTGGACCCACATCTGGGGAGCTGGAGCTCACCAAATAAGATTCATCTTTCTTCTTTCAGAAACCAGACCACCACCATCTGGGGATACTCCTTTCTGGGATACATCCTGAGAAAAACTAAATCACAAGAGTGTATAGAATTGTGGCGTAAAAATTAAGAATAGAAACTGCTGATGAGTAAAAATTAAGAATACAAACTGCTGAGAAAGCTGATGAGTACCCCTGTAAATACCTGTAAGCCTCAACTATGGGTGTGCAGTTGGAGGGAAAACTCCCCCCACTGTACCCAGCACTGTATTGCTCATACTTTACCATATTATTTAATAAATTGATTGCTGCTTGAATATTGGCCAAGTCAAGCTTCTTATTTATAACAGAGGGAGGATGGCAGTGACACAGCCAGAGCTTGGCTGCCTCCACCAGGTGCAGGATGCCCATGTCAGGCCATCCCAAAGCTGTCCCAAGGCTTGGTCCTGCTTGTGCCACAGGCTCAGGTGAGACCCAGCTCCCCAGGCCTGGTGATTGTGGCTGAGATGAATGAAGGCTCCTTGGTGGAAACTGAGGACAGCAGAGGATGGAGCACATGTGTTTCCTGAGCTCAGTGATGCCTCTCTGCTTGATGGTCCTGCCTCTCCCCATGCCCAGGGCAGTGGCTCCTGTGCCAGTAGTGAAACCCAAGTGCTGAAGGCAGCTGCACCAAAGGGGACAGATCTCCTGCTCCCTGGGTAACAGCTGGCACACCAACACACCCATGCCAGTGTCAAACACTCCCCCTTTGGCCTTTCTTTCCAACATCACCACAGCAGCCATCCTGCTGATTTTATGCCTTCTAAGGTAGCTCAATTACCTGGGGTGTGAAATAGATCTCCAAGACCTTATGAGACCTGGCTCAAGGAGACTCATATTTCAAGTTTCCTCTTCTGGACAATGAGATCTGATTAGGAAAGTGTCTTCCATGGGCACAGTTTCTCTTTGGGGGATTTACCCTCCAGAACCAGCTGTGGGTCTCTTTTTTCACCTCAGAGGGTAGAAGGAACCAAAGTCAGAAGTTCTAACTTGCCTTCACACTGCTTGGGAAAGGGAAAGTGCAGAGGATAGAAGCCCAGAGATGCAGTGCAGAGGACACTGCAGAGCTTTGCTATGCCCTTAAGCCCTCCTGGGTCTCACTTTCCCCACAGAGAGACCCAGAGCTCAGCATCCCCCTTGCCAGTGACCTCAGTCCAGGTTTGCTCTTTGTGGAGCTGCTGGAGAGGAGATGAAGGGTTCCACATCAGGGCAGAGTAAACTGTTATTAAATGAGAGCTAATGAATGATCACATAAATCCCAAACTGGAGCAATTAGCCACTCTGCTGCTGCCAGAGGGTGTTATCCCTGCTGCCACAGCTGCCTCTAGGTGGCTGATGCTTAAATTACTCTTTCCTCATCGCTTCAAGACGTTGTCTTGGGAGTCAGTCAAGTTTCTTTCTTTCCAAGTATGCCCAAGTGCTCATTTACACCCAAGAGCTGCTCTCCTGCTGCAGCTCAGGTGGGGCTGACCTCTCACTCTGGAGGCAGTTTATTCCTGCTGAAAAAATCTCATTTTCTTGCAGGGAGAATAAATCCTGAGTGGTAACAAAGCACCTTTGCACACACACAGCTGCATGAGGAACCACCAGAGCAGGGGCTACAGCACACACCAAGTCCAAGGTGCAACCACAGCTTTGTCTGTGCAGGAAAATCTGCTGCATTTCCTGCAGCAGAGCCCACACCAAACCAAAACAGTGACTGCCATGATTTCCACAGGTACCCTGGCCACGTGCTATGACAGGACTCAGTATCTCTGACCTGGTTGCTGTTGTTATCCCTTGGTGTGAGGAAGGAGGAAACTGAGGCAGGACAGGCAGAGAAGTCTCCAAAGTCCCTCAGGAGGCAGCATCAGGGTCCCTGGAGTTGTGCAATGAGTTGGAGTCACACAGCTGCCAGCAGTGGCTGCTTCAAAATGCCAACAGCCACCAGGCAAGGGACCCAGCTTTGGCAGGAGATAGGCTTGGAGAAGTCCAAGCTTAAAAAAAAAATTCTTCTGAGTCCTGAATTCTCCCATTTTCATCGGCTTTTTATCAGGTGTGGGTGTGGGGATTTCTACACCCAGACAAGCTTAGCCCCAAGGTCTGAGGTGGGGCAGAGACCCAGAGGCACAAATCACAGCCTCTGATGCTGGTAGCTCTGGACCTTTTGCCTGAATATTTGTATTTCACCCACTTTGGGTGTACAAGATCTCATGGGCCAGCTGGCAAGTGAGTGTGACAAAAGAGGTGCAGAAAACTGGGTTTTTCCATCGCAAACCTGGTAAATGGCAGCTGCAGGACATAAAAATCTTCACTTCTGCATCCCTCCCAAAGGCTCATCTCATAAATATCTTTATGGCTCCTGTAATTATTTTACTTGCCTGTAATTAAAGCCCTTTTGCTCCCTGCAAGCTGGGTAGGATGGCTCTCACCACCCACAGCAATGTGGCTGTGGCTCCTATCTAAGGCTCTGCAGAGTCCCTCCCCTGGCTGGGATTTGGTCTTAGAGCAAACCCAGGAGGGCTGGTGGGATCTCAGCCATGAGCAAGTGGTAACAAGATCCCTTCAGCCAGTCATTTCTTGATTGACTGCACCTTTTTAAGCACCTACCTCAGTCTGTCATCACTGGTGTGAGTGCTGGGACCTGGCCATGCTCAGAGACCTCTTTTTGGTTGGCTGGAGGGGAAGATGAGGCAGAATCTGGCAGAGAACTGCTGGAGCTGTAGCCAGCCCTGACATGTTTTCCCTTCCCTTACAGAGAGTTCAGCTGGGCACATCCAGCTTTTGTATTTCATCAACACCAAAAAGTGACTTTGTCACCATGGAGACAGCAATGATTTGCATCTTAATTAAGCAATGACAGATGCCCTACTGATAGAGGTAATCTTTAGCTTTGGATATCCATCAACTTCCAGTTCCAGCATTCCCATTTATTAACAGCTGCTTCTGAAATCAAAATTTTATCAGGTGATAGATATTTTTGCTGCGTTGGTGTTCTGATGGGAACAAACATCTCCTGCTGGCGAGATGGTCAAATACTTTGGGATAAAGAAGAGTGAGATTGGCAGGACAGGGGCCTGTTCTGAACATCATAAACCCTGTTCTGAACATCATAAACCCTGTTCTGTACATCATAAACCTCCCTGCCCAAAGAAGGGATTCAGGGATGCCCAAAGTGATCAGCAAGAGAATAACCATGGAAATATGTATGACAGTATCAAGCTCCCCCAAAGGGCTTCAAAAGCTGCAGAGTTGGGCACTCACAGGGCAGGCAATGCTCATAATGGATTTCCAGCTTTGGCAGCTTTCTTTCCTATTGCTGGATGCTGAAATTTCATTTCCACCTCCTCTGTGCTGAAGGGATGTTGCTGCTGGCCTGTGCCCATGGAATAAAACAGTGCCAGGAGCTGATCAGGCCACTGAGCAGGGAGGAGCAGAGCAGCCCCAGTGAGGGGGAGCTAAGGCAGGAACAGAGGTGTCCCAGGGATCTGGCACAGCCCATGGCTCTGCACAAACCCTGCTCTGACTGAAAACTGCTCCTGGGCTCAGGGCTGTGCCCACAACCCTCTCAGAACTTCACTGCCATTATTGTAGTCAACAACCCAGCTCTTATCACCTTCAGCAGCTTTATCATCCTCCTCTTGTGCAGGGGGCACTGGGGCAGAGGGAGATTCTATAACTGCCAGCAGTACCCACGGATTTGGAGTGCCTGAGGAGTGAGGCTGGAAAATCCATTTCAGCTGGAAAAAACATGATCCCAAGCTGTTCTTGTTCAATGAGAAACCACAGAGTGGTTTCAGAGAGGACATGGTTCAGGGCCAAGCCAGGCAGATCAGATCCTTAGAAATGAGGCTGGTGGAACATCTCCTGGTGTGGAGCATCAGCCAAACACTTAGGGACACACAAACCCTCACAACAGGAGGTAATTGAGTCACAGGGAGGGCAGAAGTGGGTTCCTGTCCTTTAGGTGAGAATTAACTTTTCCTTGAGAGGTATAAATGTGAGCACCAGAGCTTCCAGAGCCTCAAGCCCTTTGGATTTTATCCCATTGCTTGTTTGCTGGCTCTAGAGAAGAAGTGAGCTTAAATCCAAGCCCATCACACTTCAGTGGGGTTCATTCACATTTCATTCACAGATACAAGGGCTTTTTGCCATGTGAATTTGCTGGCACTTGGTATGGTCTCAGCACACATTGCCACTCACTCTTGGGTAAAGGTCTGCAGTGCATCTTTCTCCTCTCTCTTGCCACCCATTTTAATTCAGCCCAATTCAGACAAAATTACTTCTCTTTACAACTTCTTCTTACCTGCAGAAGCCTGACCAAAAAGCCTCAGGAGGAATGGTGAAAGTGAGGATAGGCAGGTGGAGACTGACAGCTCTGCAGGTTATAGGAAACCCATACAGGTCAAAAATTGCTTCTGGAATTTCAATCCAAATGGTGATTCCTTTGCAGGCATATTTTGGGAATACTGAGTGCAGTGTTCTGTCCTACAAAAGATGGCACTCCTACACCAGAGGCATGGATTGGGCCAAGCAGGTAACAGAGCTGGGAAGGGATGGAAGTGCAGCTGATGACAGAAAATGGAGCTGTTTCACTGTGGTGATATCCCTGCAGAAAACAGTGAGGGCATTTCTCCCTCTGCCACGTGAAACCAGAGTTAGCAGTCAGGTCAGGTTCCTCCCAGGAGGATTGTTTAGCCTCCTGCTCTCCTTTGAGCTCTGTGGCATGCTGAGCATCTCCCACGCTTGAAGGGCAGGAGACCCCCGCCTGAGAACACCAAAAAGTTAATTGGAAAGAGCAGCCATGAAAAAGGCCTGACCTTTTCCTGAATCACAGCCCAGTGCTGGCTAGAAGAGGTCATCCAATTAATGGGGAAAAGGATGTTGGAAGAAAACTTTCAGCCTTGAAGGAGTGATGTTGTTAGCAGGGTCATGGCGTGCTCGCTGTCCAGGTGAGATCCTTCACAACAGGAAATCAGAGGTTCCAGCCCTGAGATGTGGAGGGCTGTCACCAACAAGGACATGGTTCTGTTCTCCAGAAGCATTGCCAGAGGTTGGCCATGGTCCCAAAAGCCTGCTAAAATCATGCTCCTGGCTCCAGAGGTTTTTGCTGTTGGTAAAGCTGAACTCGGTTCCAAGGTAAGAGGAAGATTTCAGATTTGGCTATTCTCCATGCTGACAGGAAAGAGAGAAGGCTGCTTCTGTACCTCATGCTCTTAAACATCATAAACCCCCCTGCCCAAAGAAGGGATTCAGGGAGGCCCAAAGTGATCAGCAAGAGAATGGCCATGGAAATTTGTATGACAGTGCACCACCAGGCTCCTCCAAAGGGCTTCAAAGGCTGCAGAGTTGGCACTCACAGGGCAGGCAATTCCCATAATGGATTTCCAGCCCTGGCAGCTTTCTTTCCTAGCATGTCTAAACCTGTCATAGACATCTCTTATGAAAAACCCTTTCCTTAGGATTTTTCCTCCTGAGAAGCTGAGAGGCCTCAGGAACAAAATGTAAACAATGATTATCTGCTGCTGTGGAATGCAACAGGTGGATCTGGGATTGGTCTCATGTGGTTGTTTCTAATTAATGGCCAATCACAGTCAGCTGGCTTGGACAGAAACGAGCCACAAACCTTTGTTATCATTCTTTCTTTTTCTATTCTTATCAGCCTTCTGATGAAACCTTTTCTTCTATTCTTTTAGTATAGTTTTAATGTAATATATATCATAAAATAATAAATCAGCCTTCTGAAACAATCAGTCAAATCCTCGTCTCTTCCCTCATCCTAAGACCCCTGTGAACACTGTCACATAAACCCTAGCAGGTTTCCTGCTCTCCAGGAACTCCATTAAATTTAAAAAGAATTGTCAAGTCCCTTGACACTTTTTGTGACATTCCCAAGGTTATTCTCCAAGGTTCCAGCAGACTGAGTGCACAGGACTCCTTCAGGCTAGCCCAGTGTGTCACCAGCTCACATCCACTGGGGTGTCTCTCATCTCACTGGCTAACAAGGGTGCTCCTCCTCTGTCTTCTGATGAAGGAAAGCAATCACTGCTCAGTGCCACAGGTTATTAGACAAAAGTGTCACTGCCTTATGCAGATAAACTCCACTCCTTTGGGCTTCAAAACACTGAGAAATCATGTCATTTGGAACAAGGTAGATTATTCCAGTGCATATTAAAAGCAGGTGAATTGGGACTCTGATCTTTCCTCCACATTTTCTGTATAGAACATAAACACTTAGAACCAGCCTGATTCCCAGGCCTGGGCTTGTCTGTCTGTGGCTGTGATGAGATTTCTGTACCCAGGTCATTCTCCACACTGTACTCATCAGACAGACTGAAAAAGTCATGAGAAGTGCAAGGGAGAGAAACAGTTCAACTTTTTCACCTTCTACAACCCCATTAAAGTGTCATAGACAAGGCTAATACAAGGAAATCAGGCAGGATGGATCTAATTACATGTTCTCTGGATCAGAACAGACTTTGGCTTAGTCAGAGGTTCAAAAGAAAGCCACCAGAGAAAGCATAAACTCACAATAATGAAAAGATCTGTTAACTTTATAGTGATTTCCCCACCAGCCATTACCAGCCACTTCAGAAAATATGAAACCTGGTGTAAAAACCCTCCAAAACTCATTGGTGCTGACTGACAGACTTAAGAGGAACACCAGGAAAAGTTTGTAAAAAGAAGTATTAGATGAACTAAGAGATGGAAGCAAATGAGGACAGGTAAATGGACAGGGGACAGATGCTCAGGGGACTGTGGAAAAACCAAACAGCTGGAATTTCAGATCACAGTAAAATCACTGAAATAAAATATTTCTTGAAGTGCTTTCTCCAAAGAGGTCTGCTGTTCTCTTACCTATTTTATTTAATTTGGTCCTAAAGAGTAAATCTAATACATGTAAAAGTAAAAAATCAAGCAGGGATTACCAGAGCAGTACATCAGAGATGTGTCAGATTTACTACAGCACCTGCTTAGCAAGTTTAAAATCAATTTTTAAAAAATTTGTCATATATTTTAAATAAGCCATTGATTACAGCTATTTGCTTTCCAAAGAAATACAAGCAGGTGTTACCACCTAAAATTAGAGATTTATTCCCTTTGGCAAGGGTTTCACTTGTTTCTCTAACAGCAGCACATGAGCCCTGTGTGAGGAAGGCACAGTGGCTTCTCTCTTCCAGCTTAAAGCAGGAGAGATATAATAAATAAATATGTAATAAATAAATAAATAACTAATGTAAACAAAGGAATTAATAATAAATATAAATAAATGCTGTAATTAAAACTGACATCTTTTTGCTTGACTGCTAACAGTGACCACAAGGACAGAAATGACATCGGTGCCACCAGGGGCAGGGACAGCTCTCGTTGTAGGGAGAGCATTAAGGAGAGAGGAAGTGGCTTGTGAGGTCTTTCCCAGGGATGCTGGAGGGTCCCTGTGACCCACAGTGCCATTCCCAGCACGATGGCTGCCACTGGTGGAGAGCAGAGGTGCCAGCTTGCAGGAGAGCTGTTCTTTGCAAATATTCTCCATGCCTGAGGTGCAGAGGGAAAAACTCTCAGCAAAGGCAGAGAGGGGTGATGTGACAGTGAGAGGTGGTGAGGACAGCTGGGTGGTTTAAAGGGACAAGCAAACCAGCAGTTCAAACACTGATGGCATAGAAACTCCAAACACTCTGCACCCTCTGTGCTCATTGCACACCTAGGGACAGGGCAAGCACAGAAAAGTCAGAGGCTGCAGTGGGGTGACACCACCCAGATTTTTCAGGAACACCTCACCTTCCACCCCAACTTCCCAAAGGCTGCATAAACTTCAGCCAGGCCAGATTCCTGGGGCCAGGGGGTGACAGGGCACAGGAGAGGAGTCCTGTGGACTCCTGGGGGGCTCTGGAGATGTGAGAACCCCAAAGAAGGTGACACCAAGATGTGATGGCTGCTCAGGGTGCCTGGGAGATTCAGTTTTCTATCCACTCCTCCCTTTGGGAGGAATTCTGCCAGGAGAGGCAAGGGGGGTCCTCAGCTGACCTTGTGTGTGGCCCTGGTGTGCAGGGGCATCCCCAGCATCCTGCTCAGAGCTCCTCTGCTTCTCCAAACAGGGAGCCCCAGCCCCTGCCCTTGGCAGCCACATTGCCACTCATTTCTGGAGGAATTGAAAGAAAAAAGATGTGGGGCAATTTCACAACTCTGTGACACAATCAGGACCCAAAAGCAGCTTCCTGAAAGATCACACTTGGTAGGTATGCTGTGCCTTGCTGGTAATTAGATGCCAGTGATTAATAAAGTGTGGCTGATTCTGCTTTGTGGATTTTTATTTTTCTTCTGCTCTTGTTGCCTCTTGAAGTGGAAATTTAGCTAATTTATTCTGGCCAGCACAGCAGCATAAGAGCTTGGGTGTAACTGTTGCATTTTTTTTCTGAAAGGAAACTCAGGTGGCTTGAATCCAACACCACCTATTAAACAACCGGGCACCTTTTCTTCAACTTCTGCTTGAAGTTGGGGAGTGCTACCTCTCACTCAGTATACAATTGTGTGCTCTTCCTTTTTGCTAAAATGAAACACAGAGTTTCATTTACAGCCCACAGCTTGTAAAAATCACATTTTATTATCTCTAAAAAATCAGCTAAAAGTGCCTTAAAATACACGCTCAGCAGACGGCTGATCAAAATAACTTAATTAGAAACATGAGGCTATTTACACTGGCTTTTGCTTTTTTAATTTAGCCTTAACTTTCATGCTTGAGAGTAACCAAACTAAACAAAACTCATGTGACTTCACGGAAACTCATGTCATGAACAAAAGCAGCTCTCACCCTGTGCAGGAAAACAGCAAAGGAGATGAGTAGGAAATGGCAATCCAGGCTGACCCAGCAATGCCTCAGGTGTGTGGGCACCACCAGGTGCCTGATTCTTGCTCCAGCACAGGGATCTCCTGCCCATGCCCCTCCTGGAGCTGCTCAGGGCAGGTCCCAGACCCCAGGCACATCCCATGGTGTCCCTGCTCCCTGTGCCCTCCCTGTGCCTGCAGCACCAAGGTGCCACCAAGCACCCCCAAAGGGGTCCAGCACCCCTGCCCAGCCCTCAGGTGAGATTCAAGCTTGGACTTGACCAATTCCTTATGGAAGCACATTCTGCAACCTCCCAAAATGCCTGTGCTTTACTTCTGATGGTGCTGGCTGAGAAAGGCTTTACACTGTTGTCACTGTGACATTTTCTGACAAATCCTTTCACCCGGATTTTTCTCCTGAGAAGCTGGGAAGCCTCAGCTTCTCCATGTTTTGGAATGTGCTTTGGAATGTGATTTGGAGAATAGCTTACCCAGCATGTGAATTGTTTTTAATTAATGACCAATCACAGCCAGCTGTGTCGGACTCTGAGTCTGTCACGAGTTTTTATTATTCATTCTTGTCTAGCCTTCTGATGTCTCCCTTCTCTTTCTTTAGTATAGATATATAGATATAATATTATATAGATATATAATATTATATATCTATATAATATAGATATAATATTATATAGATATATAATATTATATATCTATATATTATATATATAGATATATAATATTATATATCTATATATACTATATATAATATATATATTATATTATATATATCATATAGTATATTATATCATATATGTAATATTATATATAAAATTATATATAAGATCTATATTTTTATATATTATATATAATTATATTATATATAATTATATTATTTTATATATAATTATATATAATTTATATATTATATAATTATAATATATATTATATAATATTATATAATTAATAATAATTATATAATATTATATATAACATTATGATATTATATATAATATTATATTATATATTATATATTATATGATATAGATATGATATGATATGATATGATATGATATGATATGATATGATATGATATGATATGATATAAAATAATAATATAATAATCAGCCTTCTGAGAACCTGGAGTCAATTCTCATCTCTCACCTCGTCCTGGGGACCCTCACAACAACACCACAACACACTGTAGAAAAACATTTCCATCCCTCTAAACCAAACTTCTCCTCCTCTACCAGCAGGTTCCTCTGTTGTTTGGAAAGGATGCAAAATACAGAAATATACATAGGAATATGTCATCTGGAAAAGGGGAAAACACAGAATGAAGGGCCCAAAATGGTTTAAAAGTTCCAGACAGGTGCAAAACTTCCAGAATGGTTTTTAAATTTCACTGGTCAGTTTGGCATAGCCAGAGGCTCAGGCCACAGTGGAAGCTCCACTCAGCACCAGCCCACACCTGTGGGGTATCCTTCTGCTTTCATTGCCTGTATTACACCAGGCTGGCACCTCTGGGGATTACAGCCATAGAAATTTTCATTAAAAAAAAAATTAATGTTTTTTCTCTTCTGGCAGAGATATTAGACATTACAGCACTGGAGTGAGTGTCTGGGTAACAAGGCAGGCATCAGAGTCCAATGGGAGATGAAAGGAGCAGAGTCTCCTGAGAACAGGCTGCATCCCAGCTGTCCTCACCATCCAGCTCTGAGAGAACTTGGGATGCCAGAAGAAACTTGAAAACCCCAGAGGTTTTCTTCTCCCTGCAGAAAAAAAAAAAAGCAGAGGAAAAGATTGGTCAAGGACCATTCCCCTCAGTGACCAATTCTCTCCAGATAAATTAAATATGAACAAAATTATGGTGCTGGTTTGGAAAGAAGAAAGAGAAGGAAATGAGCTGGCCAGGATCCAGCTATCAGAGCACAGACAGCAGGGTGTTCAGAAGTTCTAGACACTCAAACAAGATGGACAGTCTGGTCCTGTTTGAATGCCACAGTTTTAAACTACTTGACTTATTTTAAAGAATGGCCAAAATACAAAAACTGAAACTGGATAAGGGCCAAACTCTCCCATTTCCTGGGGCAGTTAGTGTTTTTTCCTAGCAAGACCAGCAGCCTTGACTCCTTCCTTCCTTGCTTCCTTCCTTCCTTCCTTCCTTCCTTCCTTCCTTCCTTCCTTCCTTCCTTCCTTCCTGGATTTGAGCCTGGAGGGCAAACAGGAAAACCTGAATTTACAGTACACAATAAATATGACTGAGAGAATTTCAGGCTGATCTAAAGAAGGAAAGGAAGGCAGGAATGCAAAGCTACATCAGCACGAACGTGGCACAAGTGATCAGAGAGGGACTAATAAAGTGGAGACTTGGAAACAAAATCTTATTAGATGGGCAACTTGGAGCTAAAAAAAGTGTTTGGCAATGAAATAAACAGCCCTTGCTTCTTGTTTCAAGTGTTACCTATAAAAGGTTGCACCTAAACTGCCTCTGATTCTGTTAGCAAGTCTATGTGTTCTTTCATTTTTTATTCCCGCCTCCCCCATTCCATAATTTTCTTGCTTCTAAGGATGAAAAATATATGTAACCAATTTCTGAATTTCTCTTGCCTTTTACTCTCAACAGAATTTGTCAGGAATATGAAAGAAAGTAGCAAAAAGGAGGGCTTGAAGCATTTATTTTAAGCATTCCTTCTATTCAGGGTCTGATTAACACCTGCCAATCAAACCAGCAGGGATTGCAAAGACCTGACTGCATCACCTGCCACTAGAAGGAAAATGCAAGCACCATAAAGGTTTATTGGAAACACTTCCAGCTTTCCCAGGGTGGGCAGCTACCTCTCCCTGCCCCTTCCACCCCACATCCCATTCCCAGGAGGATGAGAAGGAGCTGGCCAGGGTGTGGAGGTGATCAGAGCCTGCTCCTGCGGGGCTCTCTGAAGTGACCCCATCTGGCCCATGAGGACACCTCCCCACCAGGGCTCCTTGGGCAGCCTGGCAAGAGGTGCCTGAGTCAAAATGCTCTTCCTGTTTCCTGCTCCTCCTTTATCCTTTCCTCTGGATTCCCTCTCCTGTGGAACAACTGCTGCTGCTGCTGAGTGAATCTGGATTGGCCCTTCACACCTGCCTGAGGTTGGAAATAGGGAAATTCTATTCCCATCTGTCAGAGCTGGGGCAGTTCTCTGCTGTTCATGGGGCAGTTGTTTCTTTCTCTCTCCCACAGCCAATCCTCCCTCAGGAGATCTCTGCTGTCCCTGCAGGGCTGATCCAATCCCATCATCCCATGGGGAGATGCTCCGCCCAGGGGAGGAGCCAAGCATTCCTCCCTGGATCCAATCTGAGGTGCTGGCCCAGCCCAGCAGCCTTTGCCCAGTGCATTGCCAGAGGAGCAGCTTCTGCTGCCCTGCATTGCCAGAGGGAGCCCAGGCCCATCTGCAGCAGCCCTGGAGCTGCAGAGGAAAACTCCCCCCTTGTGCAGGATCCCTGCTCCAGCAGAGCCACAGCTGGCACTGCAGGAGGGCTGAGCCCCCATGGGATGGGGCTGTGCCACCCCCTGACACACAGGGGACAGGGCCTGGTCTGGCTCTGGCAGTGCTGTTTTGTATTGCTGCATTGGGGTTTTTTTGGTTTGTTTTGGTTTCATTTGGTTTTGGATTTTGGGGGGTTTTTTTGGTTGGTTTGTTTTGGTTTTTTATTTGGGTTTTTTTTGGGATTTTTGGGATTTTTTTAATTTTCTTCCCTAGTACTGAACTGTTATTCCTGCTCCCATATCTTTGCCTGAGAGCCCCTTAATTTCAAAGTTATAACAATCAGAGGGAGGGGGTTTACATTTTCCATTTCAGGGGAGGTTCCTGCCTTCCTTAGCAGGCTTTCCAAACCAACACCAAGGGCAGGCTTGAGCTTCAGGCACACCATGAGCTGCTGTGCTCCCCTGTGCCTTTGGGGCTGTGCTGTAACACCTCATTAACCATCCAGGCCCAGAGATCTCCCAACTTCTTTTGCAAATGCCTCCTCCACACTTCCTTATCACTTTAATGGTGTCACAGTTATTTAATTTAGCTCCTTGGAGTTTCATTTTGACTTTAATTTCCCCACGGTTCTCTTACTTATTTCTTCTTTTTCACTGTCTATATTTCAATGTCTGCTCTCAGCTCTAACAGAGGTTCTTTCTGGGCCAAGCCAAACTGCTTTTTTCATTCTGCAATTAAAGATACTGCATTATTAGAAGCAATTTTGTGGAGAATTCTTGATGGCAGAGGTTAAGGCATGAACAGCTACACACGTGTTGCGTAGCCACTGACTCCAAGTTCATGAGTGGTCACAGGTACGTCTGTGCAGCCATTTGTTTTAAGTTTTAAAAGACCCCATCTGCTCACCCTTGGCTGATTTTGCTGTGACAAAGCCTGGAGGAAAATGACCAAGGGGTTATGACCCAAAATATCTAGTCAATGACTCAGACAAGAAGTTTCTCCTCGGTACCACAGGGCAAACTCCAGAAAGCCTGGTGGATCTGAGACATTTTCTCTCTGGAAATTATTAAGCCCCAGAGAACCAAGATAATGCTAAAGCAAAATATGATCTGTTATCTTTGAAGCGTTGTTTCTAGTTTAATTTTAATGATGCTTATGAGAAATATGACGCCTCTGTCTCTGCTTTATAATTGCTGCATATTCTATCTCCAAGGCTCCAATGTCATTTTACAGGGGTCTTGTTGATTTCCTGTTGTGTATATCACAATGCAGCTTCAGACTGTTTGGTAGATTTTCTGGAAATTGCAAATTATAACTTCCCTCCTCCGACATGGGTTATGTGGCAAACATGAGTTTATTAGCTCTGTCATAAAAGGCAACAGCTTTTTCTGCTGTAGCTGAGGCTGAATTATGGATCTGAAAGTATTAGGTCTCTTATGAAAGTGTATAAAGAAATGTTATACCAATAAGATATCCAAAATTAATGGAAAAAATGGTGCTCTTGAGAGGTTCTGACTTTTTCGCATTCATTGTCCCAGCAGTCACGTTATCTGTGCTTAATTTGAGATTGCTGGATTAATTCACCTTTTTTTTTTCCTGTGGGTTGCCAGGCAATCAGATCTCTCTTTTGCCATTTCAGCCTGTCTTGCTCTCTGAATGAACCAGGATCTAGCAGCACATTGTAAGAGATTATTCATTACACCCTTCAGTGCCAGCAGTGCCTCTTCCTGGACAAGAGGACATGCTGATTTTAGCCTTCATCTCTCCACCTCCTTGGGACACACCAAGTATTTCATTGCAACAGATTTTTCAAGCACCACAAGTGTCCATTGAAAACATTTGTCAATGTTTTTGGAGGCACTTCCAACAACTATTGCATTTCCTAATTTCAGGTGCTCTTCTCAGCCCTGACTGCTGATCTCTCTCCTTACCTGTGCAGGAAGTAAGGCTACAGAAGAAACCAAAGCAACATCTTAGAACTTGGCATTCAAGTTCTGATCTGAGTTTTTTGCAGCCAGGTGTTCATCTTGAAATGAAATAGGAGCAGGATCACAGAACCCCAGAATTGCTGGGGTCAGGAGGGACCTCTGGAGAACATCCAGTCCAAGCCCCTGCCAGGGCAGGGTCACCTGGAGCAGCTGACACAGAGACACGTCCAGGGGGAATGTCTCCAGAGAGGAACACTCCATGACCTCCCTGGGCATCCTGCTCCAGGTTTCCTGCATCATCTGAAATGGAATGTGGGAAATCTTGAGCAGATGTGAGGAAAAAAAGGGTTCTCAGTGGAGGTGTCAAGGGGAATCTTGATGGCACAAAGCAAGCCACCTGATCCAGGTGTGTCCTGGAACTAGGGGACCTCCAGAGGTCCCTTCCAACTGTGATCCTACACCTTCCCTGTCTTCCCTGCCCAAACAAACCAGAAAAAACCTGTATGACTGACAAAACAGCAAACACAAGGCAGCTGTTTGTCATTCCACAGGTATAATAGACACCTAACACCTCTTTGTCTGACAAGCAGTTCTATGTCCATCAAACACCAGAAAAAAACCCTCATCAGCCCCATTTCTCACTGCTCTGTTCACACCAACATTTTCAGCTAATAGGGCTGTAATACATAACTAAAGCTTTCTTATTTGGCAGCCTTATTAAACTCTGGAGACTGACTTAAGCTCCCAGTTTGTTACATTATTAAGCTTGTCATTCATTATTAGATCAGTCTGGCTTTATTGCAGCTCTGAGCTACAGACTATGAAATGCCAAAATCAGCATTTATGCAACATTAAGAGAGCAGAGGCCCACAGAAAGTTGGGGAGGGCAAAATTTTAAGCTGGCACCTCATCATTCATGTTGATCAGAGAGGAAGAAGCATTCCAGCAAGAATTCAAATGACAGAGCCTGGTTCTTCACAGCCTTCCTCCCATGAGGGAGGGCTGTACCACAGCCTTTGGGGTGATGGATGAGGTTGTGTTTGATGGCTGGGGTACTCCCCCACTGAGGGAGGTCATGGTCACAGAGCAGCTGGGGAGCTGGAGCAGTTTCTGTCGTCTTGGCAGGAGCAGCTTCATTCTGTTTCTCTTAGGGAGTTTCCTGTCTGCCTCCTGTCTGATGCTGTTTCAGGTCTTAACCTTGCAGTAGGAAGAAAGTTATGGCAACCAATCCAAATTACATTATTTAAGGTGAAGTTTAACCAGTCCTTCAGTCTCATCATGGTGTTGGTATCTCCTGAAGGACAGATAGAAGGTGTCCATACCAACACTCAGCATTTGTTCTGTGCTTGGCAGGGTCTGCTGTGCAGATAATGTGGGCACAGAGCATTCATGTCTCCCTGCTGGTGGACTTTACCTCATTTTAAGAGGTTACTTGGTTTGTGGGCAAATAATTGGTCAGGTTTTGAATTTTTCTTATGTAACTTCAAGTTTATAACAGGAAAAGCAGTTTTTGTCTCTCAGAATACTGATCTTGCATTTTTCATTTTGGATCTTACGAGTTTCTTTTCTCATCTCCCATAATTCTAAATTCTCTGATGCATTTCTCAAAAGGGCCCTGCAAAGACTGAAATCCCCATGTTTAAGTGAACAGATATTTATGTAATACAGGTGGGTTTTTTTCTGCAGAACACACATTTGATCTGTCATCCATATTTAATTTCCTTGCCACGACAAGGATTTCCTATTTGATGTTAATAAGGGGTATTTTTCCATTCTTTTCATAAACTGTTTTCCTTTTCAGTTTATCAGGATCAAAGAGCAAACATTATAGCTTGTGATTAAACATGCCCTTGGTTTATGGCTCTCATCTTCTCCTTTAATTATCTGGCCATTCAGAGAACATGTCTGATGTGCTTATGGTGGGGTTTTCAGTTGCTTCATCCCCCTGTTCAGTCCTTCTGGCCATCGTCTTATTCTTTAATTCCTCTAATGATCTGAGAAAGAGGAAAGGTATCTGAATAAATGCATGTGAGGGAGACTTCCACATACCCTTTAGGAAGTCAAGGAGGCTCAGAAGTCTGGCAAGCCCATAGAGCAGTGATTCAGCCTCTAAATGAGCACATGAACATCAAAACCACCTTTTGTTCAGCCTCTCAGGACTCATTCACAGTCCTATCAGCTTTTCCTGGCAGAGATCCCAACAGGACCATGCTGGCTGCTGATGGAAAGGTCAAGTCCCTGTTTGTGAGTACTGCTTCACCTTTTTCCCAGGGGATGGGCCATGGGACTTTAGCCCCCCACTTTCCCCTACTGTGGAACAGACAGTTATGAAGAGTTGGGTGACCACATTGGGGGTTTTTCCTGTTATTTTATCAACAGGTGACATTGAAGCTTCCAGCATTTGTATTCAGAAATTCTCCCTTCAGCCCTTGTGCTCAGGTTGGAACTGAATCAACCCCCCAGGGTTTTGTTGGGTCTCTTCCCAATCTTTATTTCCAGATTGCTCTGAAGTTGACAAGGCTGTACCAGATGAAGGAATGAGCCAGGCTCACATTTGCCTTTCACTAGGTACCAGGAGATTTGAACAGAGAACAAATCAATGACACAAAGCTGAGATACTTTTGAGACTCTAAATAAAAAATCAAAGCTGGGCCCGTGTGGAGCTTCTCAAAACCAAAGCTGTGTGAGGAAAAACAGCCTGTGCTTCAACAAGACAGTTGCTAGAGGGGTTTCTCAGGTTTAACACCACATCCCAAGGACACTGGACATTTTGCTAACACCCAGTTGACCTGTGTTCAAATCCATCATGCATCTCAAGGTATACAACAGCAGTGTTGCCATAGTTGTCAACTGTGGAGGTTGCTGCTTTATTTCTTACTTGATGTACAGTCTGCACCTGAGAGATTTTTGGTTTTCAACACCTTTTTCATTTGGTCTGAACTTAATGTGGCCTGTCATGAAGGGTTTTGAAAGGCCTTGGGTTCACCCTGACAGGGAACAGCTCGACCCTGTAGAGAAACATCACGCTCTCCTTTCAGCTCTGTCAAAAACAAGAGTCCTCAAAAACACCCCAGAGCAGTTTATTGGCATAACTGCAGCTGAAGCAGCTTGTTTGGTGTTGGAGACACCATCCTCTGTGTGATTCTCTGAAACACTTTCCCTGTTAATATTTCAGCCTATGGGGGAACCATCTCAACAAACAATTCTGGGTACTGAACATCCCTTTGCACACCTTCTCTTCAGCAGAAAGGAACCTTTCTTGAAAACATGCACTACATCACGAGGCAAAGAGAAGTGTTTCATAAACATGAGCTCCTTAAATATATCTTAAGTGTTATCCTGACCTGAAGTAACAAATTTTTTAATGAGGAGTTTAAATCTGACTGTTTATGCATTGTTTCTCTCAGTGCCTTTAGCAATTCCTTGATTAAAATATTTAGCACTTGAAGTCTATTTAGAACTATGCTTAGAGTTAGAATATTCAAAATCTCAATACATAAAAATGAGGAGAATTACAGAATTGTTAACTTTCATGTACTCTCTCATTTGGCAGTCTGACTGCAAGAAAGACAGCAATAAAAAAACAGTGTTATTTTATGGTAAGTCAGCTCTGTGGCAGGAGAGCAGCAGGTCCAACCCACAAAAATGTCATTGTTTATTTTCTGCATTTTCCAAATAATACACTGTCTTGTAATTTTATGTCATTCTTCATATTCCTGGCTTGAAAATGTTTACATGCAGTATCATATCCACTTCATTTGAAGGTGGGAATCCAATTATATTTACCAACCTTAGTGATACTTTCTTACTAGGAAAATCTTTAGGCAAAAGCATTAAAAATTAAAAAGGGAAGGGAAAGGGAAAGGGAAAGGGAAAGGGAAAGGGAAAGGGAAAGGGAAAGGAAGAGAAAGGGAAAGGGAAAGGAAGAGAAAGGGAAAGGGAAAGGGAAAGGCTGAAAATATGTCTCATAAACAATGTTATTAATTTATTTTCCCAGCTGCCTCTCCCAATCATGTTGACACATTCCTCAGGGCATTTTTCCCTTGCTTGTTCCTCTCAAGTGCATGACTTTCAGAAACTTTCTCATTTTAATCACATCCTGCAATGAAGTTCTGAATGGAAAATGAGAAGCTCTGTAAGAGACAATGTCACTGAGCAGTGACAGAACTGAAAGACCTTGCTGTGAAATCCAGGAGACAGAATTGTTGATGCTACCAAACCCACGGAGTCCTTGCTCATCCAGCTCATGGTTACCAACAAATTTGGCCCACAATACATGACTCAAGGTGTTCATGTGCATCCTGCAGGGCTTCACAGAAGTAAATGTGCTCTGAGTTGCTTCATGACCAGAGATTTTGGGTACTCTGGGCTTCCCAGGCTGCACCATCTCACTTCCCCAGGACACAGGGACACTGTGTAAGTGGCTCCTACCTCAAGTCACTCCAGAACAGCTGCTTTGAGACTTCAGCTTCTCCAGCATTCCTCATCAGAGATGGATGCTCCTGCAGGGTACAAACACTGGTGGTTGGACATGTCCCCAAGGGCCACACGACTCATGGGTGTCAAGCTTGTCTCTGCCTTTCCTGACGGGCACAGGGAGGCTGAGTGATGGGTGTCCTTCAGGAAATCCCTGCAGCAGAGAAAGACAGAAGCTCATGTCTCCTGCTCCTGCACCATGCAGTAATCTGGATGTGAAATATCAGCACAGCTGCTGAGTGTCACCTTCCTATTTTCTGAAAAATCCCTTCCCCAGGATTTCTTCTCCTGGGAAGCTGAGAAGCCTCAGAGAAAAAGGAAAACAATAATTATCTGATTTGCTTCTCCTGTGTTTTGCTGCTTTGGAATGTGGTTTGGACATTGTTTACCAACAGGTGGTTGTTTTATTGGTTTCATGGGAATTGTTTTGACTTAATGACCAATCAGTGCCAAGCTGTGTCAAGGCTCTGGAGAGAGTCATGAGTTTTTCATTATTATCTTTTAGCCTTCTGTCTGTATCCTTTCTCTTTAGTATATTTATTATATTGTATTTAATCATATATAATTATATATTTATTATATTATATTAAATATAATTATGATATTACATTCTTTAATTATATATTTTTCTATTGTATTATATATAATTCAATCAATATTATTATATTATATTATATTATATTATATTATATTATATTATATTATATTATATTATATTATATTATATTATATTATATTATATTATATTATATTATATTATATTATATTATATTATATTATATTATATTATATTATATTATATCGTTGGTATAGTTTAGTATAGCATTCGTTAATATAATATAATATCATAAAATAATAAATCAGCCTTCTAAGAATATGGAGTCAGAGTCATCATTTCCTTCCAACTATGGGGACCCCAGAAAATACCACAGTTGAGCAGAACATGTTCAGAGGTTCAGTGGTGAAGGTTATCCCATGAGCCAGGCACTGGGAATTCTGCACACCAGTGAGGAGTGGGAAGATGTCAGGAAGTATTTTTGTGAGGAGACCTTGGCTGGCTGAAGGGTTTGAGCATGAGGCCGGGGGTGGAGGTGAAGGATGGCAGGAGGAAGCTGGAGCTTGGTTTTCCATTGCTGTTGGTAGGTCCATCACTAGAGGGAGGCCAAGATCTACCCTATGGCTGGTGGGCCTCCACCTCACCTCAGACTGCAATATAGCAAGGAAACTTTGACTTTCCATTCTCTTCTTTGCCCAGAAATGTTTGGGGTCCAGCTCAGGGAAATAGTTTGGTGTGATTGTTGCCATCAAACAGCACAGTCTGCATGGATGGTGCATTGTATCCTCAGGATTTCCTCCCATTTTAAATGCCGTGAGCCTGGTTTAAGCTTACCAAGCATTACCATTTGCCTGGTTTAATTATATTTAGAGAGGAGGATTTGGTCTGATGTCAGGTGATAAATATCTACATCAGAAGTACATATGAAGTTATGCTTCAAACACTGTCTGGAGCTTTGCCACTGGGAAAACTCTTTTGTTGCTCTGCTTTAAACACAGCTTTAAACAAAGCACAATTCAAAATTTTACATGATAGGCTTGGAGTTTCTCATGGTGGTCAAGAGGATATTTACTCTTGAAAGTTTATCTTTTGCTTTTGTGCCAGCAGTGAGTTGGAGAAGAGGCTCTGCTGAAACTTGCTGGAGGTGTGTGCCAGGGTGGGGGGCACAGCCAGGGCTCTGGTCCTCTGCACCCCCAGCCCTGGGGACACTGGAGAGGGTTTGGGTTAGGATTAGGTTAGGGCTAGGGTTAGGGTTAGGGTTAGGGTTAGGGTTAGGGTTAGGGTAAGGTTAGGTTTAGGTGTGCCAGGGTGGTGCCCCCTCTCATCCCTCACCCACAGGTCTCACCCAAAGAAGGCATCCATGCCACTGCAGCCCAGTTCAACCAGAGCAGGATGACCAACCTGTGCAGCAGGTAACACAAGCTCTTTGCTTCCTGAGTAACAAGCCAGTGGGGAAGGACCTCAGACAGAATCTCTTGCCAGCTGGTTGTTTCACTTTCCTAAGTGAGGAGAAACACTCCCAAGTTTGAAGCCTATATTATTCTAATTGCCAAGATATTCTGGCTGTAGAAGTTTCTTGCCAAAGCCTTCAAGCTTCTTCATCTATTTCCTGGCAAAATTCTGTTTTCTGGCTCCTTTCTGGAGCACGTGTGGGAACTGAAATTTGTTTGCAGCTTGTGTTAGCCGGGTGCTTATGGCCTCTCCTCCTTCTAGGAGCAGCTGATACAGAAACATTTGCATTGCAACCTGATGAGGCTCATCAAACCCTGTTAGTGTAAACACCATCAGATTTACAAAACAGCTGGTGTCCAACAGCAACTGGGGGCTGCTGCTGATGGGGACAGGGACAGTCCCCATCCATCATCTGGGGAAGGGCACAGCTCGTGTCTCAGCCCAGCCCTGATTCTCATGCAGCTGGTGGGGTGTCTGTCCTGCTGGGATGCAGCCAAGGCTGGGCCTGCTGGAGGGATGCCAGCCAGCTCTGCTGCTCTGCTGTGGGCAGGGGAGCAGCAGAGGATGGTGTGGGGCTGGGGGCAGGAAAGCTCTGCCTTGGCCCTGGCTTCACTCCAGTCTGCCAGACACTGGGGGAGAAAAGGTATCCACTGAGAGGCTTTTGCATCAGGTTTCAGTGCTGCAGCTGGTCTCTGCTCCTGGCCTCCCTGAGGTCTGTCCTCCCCTGCACTCAGGGCTGCTGAAGGTTTGTGTCCCTCACTTTTTCACACTCTGGCTGTTCTGTCATTTTTTCCCTGGTGCTGCAATGTGTTCCCTGTCAGATGGGATTCAGGGGCACACAGCTCTGCCTGACAGGTGGGGTGTGCCCAAAGACCTCTGCAAACACTGATGCTGTTTGCTCCTGCATAAAGTAACTGGGAACCTGTCACACACATCTTTTATGAAAAATCCTTTCCTTAGGATTTTTCCTCCTGAGAAGCTGAGAGGCCTCAGGAACAAAATGTAAACAATGATTATCAGCTGCTGTGGAATGCAACGGGTGGATCTGGGATTGGTCTCATGTGGTTGTTTCTAATTAATGGCCAATCACAGCCCAGCTCGCTGGGACAGAGTCCAAGCCACAAGCCTTTGTTATCATTCCTTCTTTTTCTATTCTTAGCTAGCCTTCTGATGAAATCCTTTCTTCTATTCTTTCAGTATAGTTTTAATGTAATATATATCATAAAATAATAAATCAGCCTTCTGAAACATGGAGTCAGATCCTCATCTCTTCCCTCATCCTAAGACCCCTGTGAACACGGTCACAGGAACCCAACCCTGTGTCACCTTTTTTTGTCACCACCACATAAAGCTGAAGTGTTGGCCTATTAATCAATCCACTGTGCAGCTCTCAGGACATGTTTTCAAGGGAAAGAGTAGAGAATTAAGGGTTGAAAACAGTATCAGGATTCCTGCACATAGTTCCTTGCACAGTGGTTTTTAAATGCACCCTACAAATCACAGTCTGGCTCCCAGCAAAATCTAATCAGTTTGTTGTGTCACAAGGCAACTTCATCAGCCAAGGAAACTTGTGATGGATTCATTTAGTCACAGCATTAATTAATCAAAACACAGCCTCACTGCACACCAGCCTGCTCCTGAGCCCCAAAAGGAGTCACAGAGGGAACACCCATCTCCTTCCAGCCTCGGTGGGGCTGTGGAAATACCTGCTTGTCCATGAAGGACTCAACATGACAGCAGCCATCTACCCACCCCAGCTGTGTGCCCTGGGCTGAACAGCCCCCTGGAGAAGAGCAGCTAATGCTGGGAAGGTTTATTTCAAATAGCTCCCTCATTTCATTTGCTTCTTTGGTGTGCAGAGCAAACTCTTCTGCAGTAGGTCATGGTTGGGTTCTGCCAAATGTGTTGGTCATCACTGCTGGCCTGGACTTCTTAACCTGGAGGAGCTCCTGGGGCATCACTTTGCCATCAGGCATGTGTCCCAGCAGTGCTGCTGCCTCTTTGGATGGTCCCTGAGGGATTTTATCTCCATGGTCCTCCTCATGAGGCCAAGGTCCCCCCATGATGCCCTGTCATGGGAAAAGCAGCCTGGCTGCTTTTAGGGCTGTGGGCACCTCTCAGGTCTCTCACTTCAGGCCAGTAACACCAGAGCCACATTTATGGATCTGGATGAAGCCCAGAGTCTTACTTTGAGCCAGCCTGGGACTCCTCTGCTGAACCAGGGAGGGATTTCCTTGCTCTGAAAAGCAAACACCCCCTAAACCAAAGCATTGTACATTGAATCAGGGAGGTATGGGAGAGCAGATCTGAAAAATATCTTTCAACAAATAGAAAGCCTTATGAAGGATGTGAGTGAAGAAAAACCACCCTGAGGAACCAGTCAGAGAGAGACAGGAGCCAGTCCAAGGCCAGCTCAGCTGCTGCACCCCACAGTGTGATAGCTCACCATGCAAAGTTTGTTTCTTGTCTGCATCTGCTGCCAGGACAGGTAACCCACATCACATCACATCACATCACATCACATCACATCACATCACATCTGCCTTCTCTGGATGTTTAAAGATGCCCAAGGAGGTTCATGCCACTCCTCTCAGAGGGATACCTGCTACATCCATCTAGTTCAAGTAGCTGGTATGTATGGACAAAACTCTCTTGAAAATTAATTTATCACTTAAAAGAAACAACAGTTTGTTCTATTGATGCTTAAAATAAATAAGAGGCAGAGGGTTGTCCACAGATTTAGCTTAGCAGTAATTTCCATGGAAGTCCAACTCCAAGCTTCAGTTCCTTTGCATTTTATCTGCATGTTGCTGCTGCAGCAAAATTGCAGGAGCTGGTGATGGAGCAGTGCTGTACTGCTGTCAACCAAAACAAGAGCTCTGAGCATGCTTCTTGCTGCCCTGTTTGTAACAATCAAGTTTATACCCCAAAGCTACCTAAATACTGCTGTGGTCTGCCTCAAAGAAGTGACCAAAAGGATAAACTTTCCTGCCTGCCTTGAAATAGAAATACAGCCCAGCAGCACTATTTGCTGTCAGTTTAAATCTACACAGACACTGCTGCTTTATCTAGTGGGCAGGTGAGGATGAAGAACAGCAGCCAGAACTAATATATCAGCTGTTTGCTTGTTCCCTGTGATGCTTGAGAAGAAGCTGTTGACATCAGCCAGTTGTGCTTGAAGGACTCCCAGAGAAATAAAATCCTTTAATGAAGCCTTGTTACCATAAAGCCATTCTGCAAGGCCTCCTTTGGAACATTTGCTCCTGCTCAGGGTCCATTTAAAGCTCATCTTTGGCCTGGTTAACCACAAATGCCATCTCTGCCCTTCTCTCCCAGCCTGGTGCTCACAGCAGGGATGGGTATCCCAGGGCATGCCAAGAACAAACCCTCAAGGAATCACTTCTCTGTGGGCATTGGGGGGCAGGTGGTAAATGCAGTTTATGTGCAGAATTTCCTTCACTCTTCACTGTCTCTCCTCAGCTCTGGAAGTGTTCAAGGCCAGGCTGTGTCACAAACACATTTTATGAAAATTCCTTTCCTTAGGATTTTTTCTCCTGAGAAGCTGAGAGGCCTCAGGAACACAATGTGTTCAGGAACACAAGACAGTGATTATCTGCTGCTGTGGAATGCAACAGGTGCATCTGGGATTGGTCTCATGTGGTTGTTTCTAATTAATGGCCAATCACAGTCAGCTGGCTCAGACTCTCTGTCTGAGACACAAACCTTTGTTATCATTCCTTCTTTTTCTATTCTTAGCCAGCCTTCTGATGAAATCCTTTCTTCTATTCTTTTAGTATAGTTTTAATCTAATATATATCATAAAATAATAAATTAATCTTTCTGAAACATGGAGTCAGATCCTCGTCTCTTCCCTCATCCTCAGACCCCTGTGAGCACCATCACAAGGTTGGATGGGGCTTTAAGCAGCCTGGTCTAGTGGAAGGTGTCCCTGCCCATGGGATGAGCATTAAGTCATGTCTGAGGTTCCTCCTAACCCAAACAATTCTATGAAGTGATGAATCCCAGCACCAGGAGTGCAGAAGGCACTGGGGAAGAGAGCAGGGACAGGTCTGTGAGCACACACAGAGCCAGGACAACTCCTCCCATGTGAGAGCTGTGACTGGTTGAACTCAACAGGGGTTGTTTGGGGAGGTTGTTGTTTATGCAGAAATCATGAAGCTGTGCATGGCCACAGGATGTGGTAGTCACCAGAAGTTTCCAAGGGCAAGCAGACACGAGCATGGCAGAAAACCCTGTGCAGATTTTTTGACACAAGGACACTCTTGGCTTTGGGAAGGTCCCAAATCACAGATCACTGCAAGGCTGACAGGACTCTGGGGAAGTGTCACTGGAAGTGTCTCCTCTGGAGAAGAGGTACAGGCCTGGGGGATGCTTTGCCTGACACTTTTGATCTTCTATTGTCACATTAGAACAGCTCTTGTCTCTAAGACAGAAAGTAGAGAACTGCAGAAGTTCCTGAACTGTTGCTCAGATAAAGTGTGTGCTCCCTGCTGAGGAGGGCAGTCAGAGCTGCAGTTTCCTACTCAGAGACCCGAATTCTTTCTGTGTCAAACCTTACACTGCCTATTGATTCCCTGGAGACTTCACCTGCCCTCTTATGTTCATGGGATCCTGTCTTCTCCAGGATTGCCCCTCATTTTGATACCATGATATGCATTCCTCAATCCTAAATTTATGAGCTTACTTTTATTGCCTTAAAATATCTTCTTAATTATGGTCAAGCTATTGAGTGATTAAGGTCATGCTGTGTAAATGATATGTCTGCTCCATCCTCATGCCAACAATCACTGCATCATCTGGATGTTTTTCACCACTCACTCATATTTTCCCCTCAATTTATGACAGACTTGTGATCCTATACTAAATACATAGATATCTCTTGGGCAAATAAATAATTCCTGAAAGGAAAAACTGTCTAATAATTCCTAACTTAAAATATTCATTTAAAAAATTAATAATATTAATTTACTTCTTTTTGAGATTAGCCAGTTTTTAATCCATTTAATGTGTTGTACCATTTTTTATGCAAAGTTTTAACAAAGTTAGATCACACCATAGGTTGTAAACCCTTCAAAAAGCATAACTTCAGTGCATTCAATTGACCTGTAGCAGCTAAATTTGTTAGCTCACTGAGGAAGTCTATCAAAATAATTTAAGAAAGAACTGTTCTCTATGTAAGCCTCTTGACTGTTGACAGCATCTTTCAGCTCTTAAATTCAAATGATCAGCTCATATTCAGGAGGGACATGAAGAGTGGCTGCTGCTGGGAAATCAGGGAGGAATGCAACAGCAGCTGCAATTCCAATAGCATGTGGAGGTGTCAGGATTTCTTGGCAAGGTGTATCTATTTATAAATAAACCACCTGCTTTATAGAAATACAAATAAATAAAATAAAAATAAGTAAAGTACATAAAGATTGGAGCACAGCTATCAGCAAATTTAAAGACTAGGGGATTGTATCCTGTAAAACTGCAACTTGCCAGGAATAAATAGCTCAACATTATATTTTCTTAAGCAATGTGGAAAAATACTCACAAAAGGATGGAGAAACATTGTAATAAAACACCAGAGAGGTAATTCTTACCTGTATGAGTACACCACTGGTGAGATTAGGTAGGGAAACTAAAATAGTGAAATACTAAAATACTGAATGTAGTTCTAACTGGCAACATTTTAGAACAGATTTTTAATGATGGACTAGTGATAATAATGTAATAATAGTAATAAATGTAATAATAGTACTAATGGTGCCTAACAAACACAAAAACTGAGAAGTTCCATCTGCTTGCTTCATGAAAAAGTTTAAAAACTGGTTTGATCACAGAACATAAATACATTTAAAGGAAGGAATTCCTTAGAAGGCAGGAAACCAGAACCAGTGGCTGACAGGGTAGAGACAAACCTTTAACAATGAACCATAGAACACTTTTTTCTTTTTCATGTGAAAGGTGATGAGTCACCAAGGCACACGAAGTAAGGAAACCACCAAGGCACACAAAGTAAGGAAACCACCAAGGCACGGTGGTTCTCCTGAGGAGTGAGAACCATCACCACCACTTCCTGCAGCCAGTGTGGTGTCACAGACATATTTTATCAAAATCCTTTCGTTAGGATCTGTTCTTCTGAGAAGCTGAGAAGCTTCAGCTTCCCCACGTTTTGCTGCTTTGGAATGTGATTTGGAGAGTTGTTTACCCAGCATGTGAAATTGTTTTTACTTGATGACCATTGACAGCCACCTGTGTTGAGGCTGTGAGAAGTCACAAGATTTTATTATCTTTCCTTTCCTTTCCTTTCCTTTCCTTTCCTTTCCTTTCCTTTCCTTTCCTTTCCTTTCCTTTCCTTTCCTTTCCTTTCCTTTCCTTTCCTTTCCTTTCCTTTCCTTTCCTTTCCTTCCCTTCCCTTCCCTTCCCTTCCCTTCCCTTGCCTTCTGATGAAGTCCTTCTATTCTTTTAGTATAGTTTTAGTATATCATTTCTTTAAAATATATCATAAAATAGTACATCAGCCTTCTGAAACATGGAGGTGAGATTCTTGTCTCTTCCCATGCCTGGGTTGCCTGCAAATTCAACACTTGGTGAACCCCGAGTGAGGAACATTCCCATAGTGTGATGATTGTGTGGATTCCAGTCCAGAATCTCATTTCTTCTACCTTTAAGCATTCTGGATCAAAGGCCCATCTGTGCCTCCTCTCTAAGAGCAATGGAAGAATGGTATCTCCACTTCCCAGGCACCACTGGCCCTGCTAAAGCAGTGCTGCCTCTCCTGGCAGCCTCCCACAAAGGAGCTGGAGTTTGCAGCCACCAGCATCACCAACATCAGCATCAATGGGTGCTGCAGGGGCTGAGCAAGGGGCTCAGCAGCAGGAGAGGCTCGGGGAGATCTCACCAGGAACCCAGGCAGGACTCTGCAGCCTGTGTTGGGATTCACCATCTCCACAGAGGAAAATGAAACTCCTCATGCTCAAAGAACCAGGGCTGCAGCTTGCAGTATTATTGGAGGCTTTGCCAAGCAGCCCTGGTGAGCAGCAGAGGGGATGGGTTACTGGAGCCATGCTCCACATTGGAAAGGAGTGATGCACCTTCATGTGAGAGGCATGGCTGGTGGTTTTTTATTAGCTCCACTGAGACAGATTCCCCCAGCACACTCCTCCCCTGGTACCTAGGAATTCACATCTCATCCTGCCTTTTTTCCATAACAAATCCTATTATTTTTTGGTGTACAAAGCAAAATGTGTAGAGCTTTTGGAGATGCCTGCACTTTATCTTCACAGCTGCCAAGAAGCAGGTGTTATTTTAACCACATGCTTTCAAGGAAACAGCTTCCCCAAGCAATGGTTTTCAAGAAAGCAGCCATAATATTTCAAATATGTGTACTATCATCATGACAAGTCTGTCAGTCAGTCTGTCTTGGGAGCAGCTTTATTTTTCCTGCAGTAGCTGTGCTGTAATCAGACCTGAGACCCTCAATGTGGTAGACACTGAGTAAAAAAAAAAAAAAAAAAAAAAAAAAAAAAAAAAAAAAAGCAGTGAAAACTCAGTTCTTGCCAAGTTTCCTTGCATTCATCACAGCTCCTTTGGGAAGAGGGGCTCTCACAAAAAAATAATCTGTTCTTGTGTTTAGAGAGGCTTCATTACCATGGTAGCCCTGCATAAGATCTTTTTCAGTGGATAGGTAAGGGAAGAAAAGGATTTTTTCATGGATAGGATGGGATGTGCATGCAGGGGCAGGACACTTGTAAGGATAAAACATCAGCCTCCCTGGTGAAGTCATGTGTGGCCATGCAAAGAAAACACAAGCTGCTCCTGAATGAAAGAATTTGTATTTTTCACCCATTTGTTCGTTTTGCAATTCAAAGCCTGACACAGGGGACAGTAAGTCCCGTTGCACGTTGGAGTGGAACCTGAGATCCTGCAGCAGCCAGGACTCTCCTCCCCTCCATAATGCCACAAGCAGAAACATCCAGCCTGCAAATTGATGGAAAACTGGCAAGAAAATCTGCAGCCACCTTCCAGCCTGCCCCCCCATTAGTCAGGACCCCACATCACAGAGGAGGAGGGAAACCCTAGCAGAGATTAACAGATTCCTTTTCCATGCAGACACTTTTAAAGAAAGATCCCTCCTGAAAACCCCTAAAAACCAGGTTGTGAATTGTTTCAGTTTTTGGGAGATGGATACAGCCTCTGTTCAGGATTGAAAGGCACAACAAGCCTGCTGTTGTTCCCACTCTCCCCTGACATGAGCAAGGATGCAGTAATCATTAATTCTGCTCATCTCCAGCATTTGTATCCCAAATCAGCACTCCACACTGTTCTCTGCTGGTATCACCTTGGAATAACCCCAGGAGTGTCATTCATCATGGAACCAGCCAGGCAAGGATGCAGCACTGGTTCATAATATCACCAGCCAGGGGCTGTGTACAAATCACAGATGGGATGGGACTGCTGTGGAACGTGCCTTGAGCTGTTTTATTTTCCAGCATCAGCCTCATTACATGGTTATGACAATGGGAAGATGCCACCAGCTCACATCCCAGGCAGCAGACCCAGAACTTAATGTTACAGGTTACTTTAAAAGTTTTTTGACCAATCACACAAAGCAAAAGCACATTGACAGTAGTTCTGTCCAACCACTATAGGCACATGTACCTTTGGTTAAACAATGCTTGCTTATTTCAAATACAATACCTGCTTGTAAGCCTTCAAACACAATGCACAGAGCTCCATTATTAAGCTTAGAACTCCCTAATATCTCACTAGATAAACTTTTCTGTAGCTTAGGGAGTTATTCTAGACCGTGACAGTGTTCACAGGGGTTCTTGGATGAGGCAAGAGATGAGAATGTTGACTCCATGTTCAGAAGGCTTGATTTATTATTTTATGATATATATATATATATTAAATTATAACTATACTAAAAGAAATAGAAGGAAAGGCTAGCTAAGAATAGCAAAGAAAAGAATGATAACAAAGGCAGCTGGCTCAGACAGAGAGTCCAAGCTTTCTGGTCTGTGATTGGCCATTAATTGTAAACATTCAAAATGGCCCAATCACAGACACACCTGATGCATTCCCCAGCAGCAGATAACTGTGGGAACTCAGCACATCACTCCGGATTGTCCAGAGTTGCCAGGAGAACCCTTGGGGGTCTTGGAAATCCTGGAATGTTGCCAAGAGTGTTTGGTGGCTTGATTTTGATCCATCCACAGAAGTGACAGCAGTTTGAGGACATGAGAATCACTTTAGAGTGAAGGGTGTAAAAGGGACACATTTATAGGGTGAAATATAAACTTTAAAGTTTTTGGTACAGGGGGGTTATGGAGACAAGATGGAGGGATCAGGGCGTGTCTCGTCCTTCTTCTTCTTGTCATCCATTTTCTGTGGTGATGTTGGCACTTGGGGATTGGTTTATGGTGAAGGTGCACTTGCTAACATGGGTGAAAAGTATTGGAAAATAAAGGTAAATATCATGTACGTAGATTTTAGTATAAAAAGACAAGACCGCCCCGTGGGTGGTCAGAGTGCCCGTGGCTGCCTTGCAGATCAGACCTCTGTTGGGCAGACAGAAAATTTTGTAGATAAGGAACAATAAACAATCTGAAGATCGAAAAGCTGAAGAGTCCAGACTCATCCTTTGAAACGCGGGTCACCCAAGAACCACCCTGCCCGTGTCTGGGCAGAGACAGACAGCCGGACCCGACAGATAACCATTGCTTACATTTTGTTTCTGAGGCCTCAGCTTCTCAGAAGAGAGAAAATCCTAAGAAAAGATTTTCACAAAAAGATGTCTGCGACACTAGACAAGCATTAATACACAGACCATTGTTCTATTTGTCCTTACTTTTCTACATTTTACATAATTTTTCTGCTCACCAATCTCATGGCTACTGCTTAGCTCTAATCACAGTTCTGCTGCCTCTGAGGCTGCCTTTTGCAGCTTTCCCAAAAACCTCTGATTTTATGGATTCCCACACTAACACAAATACATTCCTGCTGACAGGAGGAAAAGCTCCACTCACACTGTCCAGTCTGCATGTGGGACTGGGGATGCTGAGAGTGCTCAGCTCTGGCTGAATGGGGAAGGACACTGCCCATGGCTGATCCCACAGCTCTGACAGCACAGGGTTAGGGCAAAGCAGAACTCAGTTAGGGGCTGCAGTAACCCTTGTCATTCTCAGGAGAGCAAACCATAACTCTGATCCAGTGTACACAGGGACCTGGTGATGTGGACAGCTCACTGTGCTTGGCAATCACCCCAGTTGTGATGGAGGCTGTCAGGTGTGTCAGACACCTCCCTCTGCCTGCCTGGAGGCACAGAGGAGCTGGGTTGCCCCTACAGCAAACCACTTTTTATCATTAAACTCTCCCACAGGGGGCATGGGCTCACCAGACCCAGCAGCTGTGCCAGAGAGCTCTCAGGAATGCAGAGTAACAAACACTGCACCCCCAAGCTCAGCTCAGATGTTGTCCTGGTTTTTTGGCTGGGATGAGTTAATTTTCTTCCTACTACCTCATACAAATTTATGTTTTGAATGTAATGTGGAAATGAAGTTGGTAACACACTGATGTTTTAGCTAAGTAGTGCTTACCCCAAGTCAGGGAATTTTCAGTTTCCCATGGTCTGACAGGAGCTGGGAAGGAACAAAGCCAGGACAGCTGACCCCAACTGCTCAGGGGGATGTTCCATAACTCAGATCCTCGTGCCCAGTTAAATAAACTGGGAGTGTTGGCTGGGAGCCATCAATTGCTGCTCAGGGGCAGGTGGACATCAGTCAGCAGGTGAGGAACTGTGCTGTGCATCTCTTGTTTGTCTTAGGGCTTACTCCTCTCTCTCTTTCACCTTTCCATTACAATTACTATTATTATTGTTGTTATTATTATAATATAACAATTTATTTGGGTTCAATTATTAACCTGTTTTTATCTCAACCCAAGATTTTTACTTTGTTTTTCTTCCAAAAAAGGTGCAAGAGGAGGCGAAGAGTGTGAGCAAACAGAGTTGGGTTAAATCACAACAGATGTCTTAATGGAAAAAAAACATCTTTGGTCCTTGTATGTGGAGCACATGTTACACTACACCATGAGCAGCTGTTTTATTGTGAATAATCCCAATGAAGATGTTCATTGGTATCCACTGGCTGATAAAAAATATCCACATTGGCTGATAAAAATGGCCTCATGAAAGCCTGGTGCATCAAAAGGCAGAATGATGACTCAGCTCACCTTTTTATTTTCAGGACACAAAACTAAGCCAAAGACAGGGGCAAATGCCAAGCCACTCAATTTGGCTTCCACTGAATTCATTTCTCTTGGCTCCAAGTAGCAGAGCACAAAATCCAGATGTGAATGTTGCCACCATCACCTCAAACTAACATTTTTACCTGTGCAGAAGCAAAATTCAGTTTTGTGGTATGGTTTTGTGAAAGGGACTGAGTGATGAGCGGCAGAGGCAGGGAGCCCCTTCCAGTGCTTTTATGGGAGCTGAGCAGTGAGGAAAGGCTTCACCCACCTGCCCACAGGTGGACAGGGCTGTCACTTCCCCAACACTTCTTGGCTAACATCTCCACTCAACCCTGTCCCTTTTTCTTAACCCTGTTACTCCCCCTTCCAGGATGAAAACACAGCCAGTCCCTGCAGCAGGACTGTATTGCCATCCCATTATTCCACCAAGCCCACAGATTGCCTTCCCTGCTTGCCCAGCTCTCCCCAGATGGTGCCAGTGCTGCATCAGTCGGTGTTTTGGCACCAGGCAGGGCCGGCCACAGGGACCAAAAGGACACTGAACACAAAGCATGACCCCAGGCTGTAAAGGCACTTCCAATCCCAGGCAAAGACCACTGAGCAGAGCATGACATGGAGATGGCAGAACTTCTCAGGTTTTGTGTTGCTGAAAAGGCTCCCAAGCTATTAAAAGTCTCTTTTTTCCCAGCCCCACCACCAGAGAAGAAGTCAAGATTCCTCAGTTCTGCTTTTCAAGGCTGTTTATTTTCTCTTATCTGTTCCATTCTTTCTCTGACCTGCTGAGATCTGTCCAGCAGGTTGGGTTGTGGCACAGTGACCACCCTTGGGGCAGTGTTAGCTTTTTATACTAAGAACTATGTGTACTTTATTTACAATAATTTTCCAATGCCCATCACCTATGTTAGACAGTCTGTCTCTACCCTAAACCAATCCAGAAGTGTCACCATCACAACAGAAGATGGAGGATAAGAAGAAGGAGAAGAAAGACAGGACATGCCCAGATTCCTCCATCTTGCCTCTTGAACCCCCATTCTAAATCCCCAAAATTCTACTTTTTTACCCTGTGATAAATTCACTATCATTCTACTCAAACCCTTGTGGCTTGTAACTCTTCACACAAAGTTGGTAATTGCTTCCATGGGCTGAAATCAAAGGCACAGGTGTTTGTGACTCTGTGCCAGGGTCTCTGAGCCCCCTGCCAGGGTCTGGAGTCCCCCAGGGCAGCCAGAGCAATGTCCTGGGTCCCAACAAGAACTGGAGACTGAGGTGCCCCTGCAGAGGGCAGGGGGGAGCTCTCTGTGAACAATCCCAAGTTTTCGTTCTCTCCCAGCAGATCCAGAGTGTCGCATTAACCCAAGCAGGGGATGGATGGCTTTGTCTGCCTTGTGCAGCCGGCAGGCAGAGTGTGTGTGGCAACATTACCCCCTACAGTTCAACACGGGGCTCCCACCTTCTCCTGGCTCTGCACAGCACCGGCCTTGCCTTGTTTTAAACCACCCAGGAAAATTCTTGCTTCAGTTTGCATCTATTAAACCTGTGCAGGTGTGGGAAACTCCTGGAGGAGGCAAAAGGAGCAGGCAAGGCAGCAGTCTGCAAAGATTAATTTCTGCAAATAAATCCTGAAAAACATTGATAGCTGAAGTGACTTCCTGTTTGTGCTTTCTCCTTACTTGCAGATTTTTGTTCACACATTTTCTAGAAAAATTTTTGATTTGAATGAATTTTTTTTCCACCTTGCCTAATGTTTTCATCTGCTATTTGAGAAAGACATAATATGTTTTATAAAATGGAAAAATTACTTGAAATTTCAGATTTGGGAACTTTATTGGGAAAAAGATACATTCTTATACAGAAAGTTGTTTCAAACTTTTTTTTTAAATTAAGCACAAATTTTAAAAGAGAAACTACAGTGTTGCTGGCTGATGGGGATGATGTCCCACACTTTCTACAGGTCTCAGGGGCTCCATTCCTATGTCACTTGCAGGGCTTGAAGTATTCCTGAGTGGCTATTCCCATTCTGTTTTCCTTTTTTTACATTTTTTAAAACATGAGGAAACACATTATTTTTTTTAATACCATAAACCTTGTGAAAACCAGAGCTTCTTTAAAATGGGATGGAAATACCTTTAAATGTACATGGGCATTAAATTTAAGGCAACACTTCAGGCAGTGGTGCCTTTTAACGTGGATGATGCAGACTCCTGACTCTGTAAAAGCTGAATTTGAGTATTTTGGGGGTCATTTCCACCCCTGGGTAGAATTACAGCCAAGCAATGACAGCCAGGGCACACACAGTTACCTCCCCACTCCTCACAGTTTATAATGTACTGCTGTAAAATGCTTGAGCTTATTTATTATCTATAAAAGTGCAAGAGATTTTGAAAGGTTCAGCACCCAGGCACCAGTCCTGGAGTGACACAAAGATGCAGAGGAGGAGGAGGAAGATGCTGAGTCTTCAACCCCTGTTCCCAAAAGCCTGCTCTGATGCCGCAGTGATGTGCAGGGGGTGCATCCCTGCCCCTCCCACATGGAAACTGCACTGGTGAAGTCGCTTTCCTTCCCAACCTGAGCAGGTAAGTGACTCCATCCTCTCCCCTGTGCTGATGGAGAAGGGAAGCAGCTCTGTATGAACACCCCTTGAGGGTTGTGGCAGCATCAGAGAGGAGCCAGTGTTGCATTTTGCTGCACACACAAATCGCAGCTCACAAGAACAGCAGGCAAGAGTTTTCCTCAGCCAAGAGTGACAACTTCACAAGTACCTCCTGCAAAAACAGAGGTCTGGAAGGTTATTAAACAGAAACCATGAAATTTCAATCAGAAATCTGAATGCATGCTAGGTCAAGAGTAGCACATTTAGCTCTGATCACTCTGTTTTCCCTTTGCTGCTATTAAAAGTGTATTTCAGAATCCCAAAGAATTCAGTTTCTGGAATAATTTCTTGTGTCCTGCCCCCATAGCCATACTTAGGTTCAATCAGCATGAACCAGATGACACCTGTGAGCATTTTCTTGCTGGGAGTGGAAAGCTACAGGCAAAGCCAGTGCAGGCACAGCTTTTAATGGATCTTCTTAGATCACTGCAGCCCTCTGCTCGGGGCCATCTGATTCTTGGTTTAAAAGCACCTTATCTTGACTCAGCAGGGAGGAATCAATTTTGGCTGCAGGTTGCTTTCAGCCATGGCATCAGACTCTGCAGTATTTTGTCAGGAAGGAAGGACAAATTCTTTGTCCAAAATAGGAAGATAGTTTGTGCAAGGTGCTGCATTTGGAGGTTCAGGGGGCAGATAACAGCATTTGCTGTGCAAACAGCACTGCTTGAAGCAAGTACTCTGCTTCCAAAAAAATTTAAGGTAATAGATCAGAATTCAGAAAGTTTAAACTCATCTGGTTTTCTCTTCCATTGTGAATCCCTGGTAGCAATGCCCAGGTGCAATTAATCTGAACAGATGCTTGCAAGGAACCCCACATTTCTCCAGCATGCTTTTGACTTGCAGGGCAGAGCTTGAAGGAGGAGCACAGAGTTAAGGCCTGTATGGGCACATCTGTGCCTTCACAGATTAATCCTCTCAGAAAGGCTCAGGGCCAAGAGAGCCAAGCACTGTGTGCAAACAAACCAGAATTCCTGTCCCAGCAGAAGTTCTGCAGCTCAGGCTGCCACTGTCTCACTTCTTGGACTGGGGTAAGCATCAAGATATTCAGATCCCAGGAAGAGCAAAAAGAAACATTTGAAGATTTTTGATTTGAGCTTGAGGGACTTTTTCTTGGGTTTGTTGTTGTTACTGCTATTTATATTTCCTTCACCACCTTAACTGCCATAATTCTGATTATTACTGTGAGGAGTGGAGTTATTATATATATATATATATATATATATATATATATATATATATAATATATATATTAAATTATATATTTTATATATATATAATAATTAATTCTAATTATTACTGTGAAGGTGGAAATGCCAGCATCCCCCAGGGCTGACACAGAGGCTTTCACACAGCTCTTGCAAGGTTGGATACATGGACTGGGCACAGCACTGAAGACCAGCACTCAAAAAAATTTGGATTGAACTCTGGCTGGGCTCATAATGTCCCAACAAGGAGAAAGTTGTTCCTCAGTGTTCAGCTGATCCTCAAAATGCTCCACTTGCTTCCCTGTGCAGAGGGTGTGAGCACCAGCAATGGATTCTGAGCAGTGCTGGAGCATCCCAGACACCTCAGATTCATGTTAAACATCAGCACTAGCTATTAATGCTAAAAATGAGGTCTTGGGGCAGCAATGATGGTAAGAAATGACTCTTGCTACAAACCCTTACCAAAGAAACCTTAAACTCAGTATTTTAAAGAAACCAAAGCTTCAAAGCTCTGAAATCCTGCTCAGCTTCACTAGACCTGCATAAAAAGAGCACAGAATCACAGATTCTGCCAAGATAGAAAGGACCCACAAAGATCATTGAAGTCCAACTCCTGGTCCTGCACAGGACACCCCAAGAATCACAAAAGTGCCTGTCAAACACTTCTTGAGCTCTGTCAGCCTTGGTGCTGTGACCACTGCCCTGGGGAGCCTGTGCAGTGCCCAGCCACCCTCTGGGTGAAGAACCTTTTTCTGATATCTGACCTAAATCTGCCCTGACACAGCCCCATGCCATTCCCTTCCAAAGCAATTTCACATGCTAAAGCCGTGCCCAGTCATTGTCACACGGGGGCACAGCTGCCTCCAGTTCCTGTGGGATCAGCACTTCCCAAAGGGGAGTTCTGCAGAGCTGTTCCTGGATGGTGCAGCCACAGGAGAGCCCTGGGGATGCACAGCACAGCTCCTGCCACAGCTGGGCTCCACCATCTCCTCCTCAGAGTGGGAGCCCCTTGCTTGCAGCAGCCCCTGGGATGGTTCAGGACCTGTTCCCTGCCCGTTCTCACTCCACCTTCCACCAAGAACCCCCCAGTGGCAGTTCTTCTGTAGAATATGGAAAATGGGGTCATGTTCTGCTTGTGTTTGTGCTGGGGAGGGCAGTTCCACCACAGAGCACCCAAACCAGTGCTGCAGCCACGTGGATCAAGCCCCTGGCTGTGACCAGTTCTGGGGGAGCCTGAAGGGGCTGCTCAGATGTGCACAACAGGAGGCAGCTGCCAAAGCACGGGGCAGCAGAGCCCTTTGAGAGACCTTAGGGTATCCAAGGCACTTTCTTACAGCTTTTTAATGAAAATCTGTAGGAGACCTGTAATGCTTTGGTCATCTGGAAGCTGGGCAAGGTACCTTAGGGCACCTAAAATACATGCCCAGGTTTAGGTGACCTAATCCTTCATGAAGAATGAGATTCATCTTGAAGATCAAGAGCTGAGTCAAGGAATCTTCATGCAGGAGCTGAGGTTCCTGTGCTCCCTCATTCCCACCAATGTCAGTGGACATCAGGGTGACTCCACTGCCCAAATTCAGGAGCCTGGTGTACTCTGAAATGCTGCAGGGTGTCCCTTCTGGGGCTCATGGCTCTCACATGGGTTAGGTGTGGATGTCTCAGATGTCCTGGGATGCACTGGATGTTAATAGGTGCCTAAAAATGACACTGGATTGAGTGCCAGCAACTCAACATTTTCCTCATCACCGCCCCCACACAGACCCCAGGGTGAGTGAGCCCCGATGCATGAGCCAGGTCCCACCCTGAGGTTTTTAGCTGTTCTGCAGATCACAGGTAATGCTCCTTTGCTGCTCAGGTACCTGCTTGTGCCATGATTTCCCTGCCCTGCACTTACAAGTGCACAGTGGGCTGCACCTTAGCCTGGTGGAGGTTTCACACTCATGATAACAGGAGCAGCAACACGGCCCATGCAAATGGCAAATATAAGCCTCTGACCTCTGCAGCCAGAGGAAAAACAGCATTAATCCCTTTAGAAATGCACATAAATTCTATACTGATGCAATGATGTCAAGTAGATCACACAGAAAAAAAAAATAGTTTTGTTGCCTATTGTTTTGAATTTATAGAAGACACTACACAAATCACCATAAAACACTGACAATTAATTATGTCTAAAATATGTGCTTGGGGTTTTTCAGAACCGACCTAAACACGAGAACAAAAGGCTTTTCTTCCTCAAAACAAACATAAAATGCTATCTAGTGTTGACTCTTTGCTACTGCAGTCTCACATAACTATTTCTGAATTAAACAAAACGAGCTGTGAAGCATTAAGGGGCTCAGCAACACCTCATGCTCAGGATACAGGAGCTTTGTCCTGTTTCAACATCCACTCTGAATTTCAAAGGTCAAATAAAGATGGCAAATTGCTGGATTTCCTCCTCACAGAGAAAAACTGCAGAAAGGAAGACTGGGAAAAACAGATGCAGAAGGAAAGGTCCAACCAGCTGCTGAGCCAGGCACTAGTGCTGGCTCAGCTGCACTCTCTCTTTTGACTTAGCACAGGATCACCTCTAGCTAGAAAATAGCTATCATTTTTAATATATTCTAGCTGTGTGCATTGTAACATTGAATTTCATGAACTGTTTGTATTATAGCACTGAAATACATATTTAACAATAAAGTTCTGCATTTAAATCAGAAGAGATTGTCTGGTAGTGGACTGAAGAACTATGGGATTCAGATCAATACTTAATATTTATCTTATGTGTTAGTTGTTTTTTGTTTTTAGTGTTTTTTTAATCATGTTGCAAGTATTTGTAGTTTCCATTCTGATATCTGAGTTAATTAAAGATCAGATCCTGCCTCCACAGCCTCTCTCTTTCAGGAGAACTCCTATATGAGGCTGCTTTTCCACCAGCAGCTTTCCTGCCCATCAGCCCAGCATTCTGACATCTCAGCACGTACAAAACCACTTCCTTTAGATTGCCATCAGCCTTGCCTGGCATGGATCAAAACACCTCAGCTTCCCCTGGGTGCTGTGTCTCAGAAATGTCCCTTTTATCTTCAGCAGGTGACTCCCACACTAAGGATTTCCATGTCCTTCAGAGGGAGGGAAGGGGGAGAGGAGATTCCAGCAGCCATGAACATGACTGCTCACGTGCTGAATTTGCTTTCTGAAGCCAAATTTTCCTTTGCTGACTGTGTGAGACATACCCTGTTTGTGTCACAAGTAGCTGCCTGTGAGCTCAGAAGGGCTCACAGGATTTGGGGCTCTTGGACTAGAGAGCATCAGCTCAAGCTTTGGCCATAACACTTTTCTTAATGAATTTTTATTGTGCTTCGTGGAAATGTATCTGTTTTCAGTCACACAACTGCAAGTAAAGGCTCAGAAACACTTTTCTTCCAAAGTCCAGTTTTCTTCCTGATGTAAAGGCAGAATGGACTGTGCACAACAGACCTGGGTCAGGTTTTTATTGTTATCCTGAAGACACAAATGTGTGGTGAGAAGTGTAAGCACCTGTGGGTCCCAGACCCCTCTCCTATCCCAGAAATGGATCAGTGAAAGAGCCAGTGGATCCTAGCAGAGGAAATGTCCCATTCTACAGCTGCAGGGGGGAATATTCAAAGTTCTTGGAGAAGACCAAAGGGTTTGGGAAAAGCTGCTGGCCAAGAGGAGGGAATGCAGACAGGCAGCAGGAGCCTGCCAGGGCACACTCTGGCCAGCCCTGGCACGCCAGCAGCACACAGTGTCCAGCATCTCTCACTTCAGGGAATTAATTCTTCTGCAGAACTTGGTGTTCTGTAAGCTTTGGGCATGGATGGCACCCCACAGACAGAGGGCAAGGATAACCCACAGCCTGGGCTGGGGCTGTGCCACCAGCACAGGAGCATTAGGGGAGATGTGGTTTCACTTCTGGATTAACTGGGACAACCAGGACATATTTTGTGTCAGAAAAGTGGCAGCAGCCAGTCCTCATAATGTGATTTCACTGCTACTTGTTCCAGATCCTGGGGTCATGCAGCTCTGGACAAATGTCAGCTGCTGCTGAAAAATGAGCTCCAAGATCCAGCCCCTGCAGAAAACAGTCTTTAAAGGGTAACCCTGAAAGGAAAACCAAAAGGAAATAAAAACTGTTGTGCAAGCCATAGCACTCATCCTCTCTTTTTTGTCTTGGAGACCAAAGGTGATAATGATATTTTAACTCTGTGGCTTGGCACTATGAGACAAAAAACCATTGGGGCTGTGAAGGCTGCCTGGGGAAGAATGCTGCTAACCCTGGCTCTGGTTGTTGCAGCTCTTGTTGGAGACATGCTCCAGCATTAGATAAAATACACATTATAGTGAATGGTTAATAAAAATACTTGTGATAGTCATGAAAAGCCAGAGAGGTGCAGTAACATTTCAAGGGATCCTTCACTGCAATGGCACGTTCCAGGCTCTTGGAAGCTGATGCAAGGACAACAAACTGTGCTGTCACAGGATGTGATCTCCCACTGAGAATCCCTGGGGTGAATATGGGAGAGGAAATGTCCTAAGCAATAATAATAATAATAATAATAATAATAATAATAATAATAATAATAATAATAATAATAATAATAATAATACAGGCTTCCCAGCCCAGACACAGGCAGTGCCTCAATATGTGTGAACTGATCCCCTGACCTGTGATTGTGAGCCTTTGCAGGACAGAAAGGCACCATGGAAAAAGTCTCTTTGAGCTGCAGACTTGCACATTTTCTGAGGGGAGGGAGGAGTGAAAAATGAGGGTCTGTGCCAAGGTCTCAGTGTTCCCCTCATCAGTGTGGTCCCAGTTTCTGGCAGGTCTGTGCAGCACACAGACACTCATTCTGGTTCCCAGGGACAGAATCAAAGGATCAGAGCAGAGCTAAGGTTGGAAAAGAGCTTTAGGATCAGTAAGTCCAACCATTAACCCAGCACTGTCACGTTACCACTAACTCATGAACCTGAGGGCCACTATCACATAATTCTGAATTATGCTTCAGGGCATGGTGCATCCACCACGTCCCTGAGGAGCTTATTCTAATTCCTGACCACCTTTTCAGTGAAGAAATATTGCCTAATATCTAATCTAAACCTCACCTGGTGCAACTTGAGGCCATTTGAGATGCTTTGCAAAGAAACAGCTCCAGGAGCATGCCCACCATAGGCAAACACTGACTTTTTTAATTCCTGAGCTTTTACTGAGTCCATACCAGACACAGTGACTGCTGCTGGTGCAGATACAGGTCTCACCTGGTTGATGCAGTCTGATTTTCCACCTACACCAGGAGTTTTCCAGCTTGGATAGGTTAATTAAATATAACATGTCCTTAATCAGTGAAGGTATGGTGGCAAACAAAGTGACCTTGGAAGGGGTTCTGAATTGCCCACTGACAAGATTAATCTCCCCAGCCAGCATCCTCCAGCTCTTTCCCTACTTTTGTGCTTTTTCTCCATTCATTTACTGTTCTCCTCCTCCTCTTTCATTTCTGAGAAACCCCAAAGGTCTGGCAGCAAACCTGCTGCTCCCGAGAACTTTGCTTTTCCTGCATTTCTGCCACCAGGGAAGCTCATCCCATTTGGGTAAAAACTGAAATATTGACACGTGAAATGCTCTAAAGGAACTGCCTCGAATGCCTGTGGGAAGTACCCTGAGCTCAAGAGCTTTATTCTGAGAGATATTTTCCAGCACTTTTAAACCCTCCCTTGCTAACAAAAAGGTCAAAAGCCAACCTGAAAATACCTTTATGCAGGGATAACACAACCTGAGGGTGATTTATATCACCTTGGGACCAGAGCAGAGCTCCCAACCCCCTTCAGTAGGAATTAAGGTCTTTACCTGGGCCTTGGGTATCTCACTGACAGCATGTCAAAGACAAAGAGGAGACACTGGCTCTGAAACAGCTCTAACTCATCCCAGGCTGGCACTTATTGTAATTGCAGGGTGCCCCATGGCAGGAAGGAATGATGAGTCTGACTCCATGTTCTCAGAAGGCTAATTTATTATTTTATAATACTGTATTATATTAAAGAATACTAAACTATACTATACTAAAGAATACAGAGAGGATATTTACAGAATGCTAAAAAGATAATAATGAAAACTCCTGACTCTCTCCAGAGTCCCAACACAGCTTGGCCCTGATTGGCCAAAGAGGGAAAACAACTCACATCAGAATCCAATGAAACAATCACCTGTGGGTAAACAATCTCCAAACACATTCCACATGAGCAAAACACAGGAGAAGCAAATGAGATAAAATTGTTTTCGTTTTTTCCCAGAGGCTTCTCAACTTCCAAGGACAAAGAGATTTTTCCAGAAAATGCGAATGCGACAGACACTGCACAACAGTGCTGAACATCCTGACTCCTCAGCTCCCCAAGCCATTGGTTTTGTGCTAATTTTAGAGTATTTTAGCACCTTTCCCCCTTAGGAAGCCCTTTCTTCTGACTGCTTTTTTTGCCATATAATTGTTTTTTTAAGCTTGTCGCTGATACAGTGCATTGGAGGAGAGCCAAAAAATGAAGCTCATTGTGGTAGGTTTAGGAGGAGGGAAGGATGACAAAGGTATGATTCTGCCCAGGAATTTTCATTCCTAATTGCCTACCTAATGTGCAGTGGCCTGGAGGCAGAAACCGGCTGCTCACAGCTCCCATCCCGCTGCTCTTTGGGTGCTGATTTTATAACGGAAAAAATCCTGCAAAAAAAACCCAAAAAACAAAACCTTGGGAAGGCAGCTACTTACTGAAAGAGAATGAGTCACTGTGTTTACCCTGCAGACTGTGATGTGAAAGACAAGAAGCCACAAAAGGTCACAGAGGAGTTGTCTCCTTGCCACTTATTTCGTCTGTTCCCCCAACAAAGGCAAAGCCATCTGCGGTACAAGCAATGGAGCAGTGGTGACCAAAGGATTTCAAAAGGACACACGAAGAGTGCCAAACACTCTGGATAAAAAAATCCAGTGAACAAGGGGAGGCTCACAGCTCTTTGTGTAACCTTTACTCTGCTGTTAAGTGCACCAGTTTATAGCAATTATGGAAAAGCCACTGATTGTATTAGAAATGTAATGACATTAGCAGGACTGTCACTGCGTTCGCAGCAACAGTTGCGAAATTAATTTTTTTCTTCATTAAGGAGATCCTTATTTGCATGATTAAAATGTCAGCCCAGATAAATGCATGTGCTGGAGAATGAATCACTGAGCAAAAATGCCACCTGCCAAGCCCAGAGAATAGGACAAATAAACAAGCAGCGAGGAGCAGCTCAAAACTTGATCCAGCTCCCAGTGGGAGCCGTTCCATCATCCTCGGGAGCGGCACCAGGCTCGGAGCGAGCGCCAGGGCCAGGGCTCAGCCAAGAAACAGCTCAAATGCTTGGGATTTTTGCTCTGGCCACACTCAGCTATTACAGAAGGCAAAACTAAAGCCTAATAAAACCAGACAGTCTCTGCTGTGGTTTAGATGGCGCAAAAATCTGCTCCCATGAAGAGGGTAAAATATATGCTGTCCAAACTCACTCCCTTCCTGCTGTTTGTTAAATCAAAAAACCAGCCATGACCCCTCTAAAGTGGCTGAAACCCATCAACTCTACCTGCTACTGGAAATCAGCAATATTTCCTATTTACCTTCAAGCTGCACTCAAATACTTCCTAAATGAGATGAATCCACACCAAAATATGTGCCCTTGTAAGAAGTTCCAGGCTCAGAAACTGACTTACAGCTGTCCCCAAAAGTGCTGGATCCCAAAAGACAAAATTGAGAATAACTGTGTGAAGATCACTGTTGTTTGCCTTTTTTGCCTGAAGCTGGAAAGGGAAGCTGAAAAGATAACAAAGTGTCAAGGAGATAGAAGATTTTATCTGGTTTAAATAGCTCCTGATCCTGCAAGAGTATTTTCACTGACAATTAATGCAATGAGGAAAAAAAGGGATAAGAAAAAGGTACTGCTTTAAACTGAGTTACTCCTTTTAAAGTTCATAGACAGTCTTGAAATCTGTTTTTTTCTGTTTCTCATGGCAAATTGCATGATTTGGACTTTTGTCATTTTAGGAAATACAACAAAGAAAGTAAATTTGGTATTTCCTTAAAATTCCAAGGAAATGTGTTTGTTATTCAAAATTCTGGACTTTGAAAAAAATCCAAATTGGCTTTATATTTTGTTTTATATCACTTGAAAACATCAAAAGCTGAAATGTAAAGTCACCTAGAAAAACAGAACACTTCACTCTGGAAAGGTAAGACCAAAAACCTTTGAAGGCAATGCAAGGCCGTGTCCTTGAGGCGCCATGGGCACCGCAGAAAGAAAATTTCTTCAACCAGTGCATTTCAGTGAAATTCTATTTGAAAGTTAATACCTCCTTCAAAATAATCTGTCAGACATCACCTGACCAGGGCATCACACCCATCCTGGGGAGCAGAACTGCCCTGCACAGTGACTCTGGTGGCAGGACAGGCAGGACAGGCAGCTGCAGATGAGCTGGCAGCTGATCACAGCTGAGCTGAGGAGCCACCAGTGCCCTGGAAATCTCTACTGTCCCCTCAGCCTCCTCATTTTCCTGAGCAGATCAATACTGTTGGCATAAAATCCTTCTTCTGGTCTTCTTCAGAGCAGAATATTCTCATCAATACCAGTCTATATTGTGTTTGACTTAAAAAGAAGATGTTCCAAATGTACTTCAGCACAGAAGCTTTTTTGGTTTTAATTACTCCACAAATGAAGTCTTTGTATGCTAGAAAAATGCTGAGGATATTTCCAATATACCTCAGTCTAGTATGAACTCATGCAAATCATCTGAACCAAATATCTCTTAAGATTCCAGAAGAAAATTGGCTTATTTTTGTAAAAGTCAGGAAAGAGCTGGCAATTTCAACTGGCAATTTCTGAATACTGATTTGCATGTACCAATTTATTTATAAAAAAGACAAACTTCAGTCCACCACCATGCAACACCACTGATGGGATGGAATAAAAATTGGGCAGAAGGGGACACAAACCACAGAATATAGCTCAGATCTCAGGTTTTCATGGGGATGAAATGCAATATATGGACTGTGAGAAGACAAGGGTTTTGCCAGTAGCTCAGTCTTGCAGAGAATAGATGATTCAGGGTCAGAGGCAAGATAATGGTTCCTCATTTCCAAGATAATGGAGAGATTCCTGTCAGCCTCATCAGGCTTTTGTGAACCTTGGTTGCAGAAAGAGTGGACAGGAAACTGGAAAAAAGTGGAAAAAAAGTGGAAAAAAAGTGGAAAAAACAGGAAACAAAGTGGCTGTAAAATCAAGACATGGCTTTATCCAAGACCTTTATCCTGTTTAACTTCTGCTGCCACCCTTGCTTTCCATGAGGAATGGGTGGGGAAGGGTCAGCTTTCACAAACACAGCTCCCATTGACTTGCTGCCCAGGAGCTGTACAGGTCAAACATGGCCCATTTCAGCACATTTGTGGATCTTGGACTCTTTCCTGTAATTTCATTAGAAATTTCATTAGAAGCCTTTAGATGAGACCCTGTGCATGGGCAGATGTAGCAGAGCCAAAGCAAGGTGAGAATGTCATGGAAAAAGGAAAAATGGTAATTTTTTTTTGCCAGACTTTTGGCGTTTGATATTGGATTTCACATGCTGCCATCACTGCAGCAGAGCTCCAGCTGCTGCACCAGAGCCTCTCCCATGGGACCCAGGGCATGGGGCTGGCACAGGGAGGGAGAGGAGGAAGGATGGAAGGTGAATGTGTAGGAATGTTCCCCCTGTTGATGGAGTGACAAAACTCTCCTTTGTCTCCTTAAAAAGGAAAAAAGCCCAGAAGTTTCTCTCCTCAATTCGGTAAAAAAGACACCTCAGAGGACCTGGGGGACTTCACCTCAAACTTAAGGATGGCCAATTGGACAGGAGCCAAAAAGCCCTGCCTAAGCAATTCACTAGAAAAAGAAGAGAACAAAGGAACTAATGGCTTTTGTGGGGTGTTTTACCAAGAGCAAGAACCTCTTGCTCCTCGCTTGGGTTTTCTCTGTAAAAAGTTTTGTTATTTTGCCTTTTATTAAAACTTTTCTGTTTCCAACACTTCCACAGCAGCCATCCTGCTGATTTTATGCCTTCTAAGGTAGCTGAGCTATCTTGGGTGTGATATAGATCTCCAAGAGCTTATAAGACCTGTCTAGAGGAGACCCATATATCATGCATGGTCACATTTCATCCCCTGATGGGGTCATCACATCACCAAGGAGCTGGGGAAAGCCTTTTTGGCCCAGATGTTCGATACAGAGAAAACCCTGCTTCACACAAGGCACAGCAGAGAGAATCAGTTTGTTTGCTCTGAATCAGCTCCTTACATATAGGAAAGGTCTTGCTGTGGAGCCAAACAGCCTTTCCACAAAAACTCAGGGATTCTGGGGAGCTGCTGCCTTTCCAGGTGCATTAACTCTGTGTTTCCTCTCTCTGAGGCTCTCACTGAGCTCCTGTGGGGTTTTGACTGAAGCTCTGCAATGGTGCTGCCAGGGCTGAATGGAAAATGCAAGAACCTGCCCAGCTTGCCACCAGGCCTGAAGTGCTAAACAGGAGGGCTTTGCCAGCTTTTCTATCATCTCTGCAACATCATGGCTTTGCACTCTGAACTCCTGCTGGGTCCAGTTTGCAACCTCTGCTTCTTCCTCTGCTTCAAGCCCTGTTGCTGCTGCTGAACACGCTGATGCTGCAGCCAGGATCTCTCTGTGTGATAAAGAGAAGCTTTTTGCCTCTGCAGGAAATGAGAGAGTTCCAGATGAGGGCTTCAGCAGTGTTAGATTTGGTGCTACCCAACATCAGCACAAAGCCTCTGAAGAGTCTACCCTTGACTTACCAAAGTGAGCTTCCCTCAGCAAAATCTGATTGCAAAACTCACCACAGAGCACATGAGGAGAAATTCCTGAGCCCGAGGAAACGCTACTGACAACAGGAGCTCCACAAAAAGTTTGCTCTCTCATTCCTCTGCCCTTCCCAGCAGAATCTGATTCCTGGCTTTGGATCTTGACTTTGGTGCTTCCTGCCAAAGACAACGTCTGAATCCTGGTGTGCCCTGTGGCTCCTCTTGGCATCCTGGAGCACGGGCTTGCCTGCTGGAGAGACATGAGCTCACCCTGCCCTCTGCCTTCACCATGGGATCCTGAGAGCTGCAGACCAGTTTGCATCATCTTACACTGAGATGACTCTGACACACATCCAAGAACTGCTCTGCACTGTCAGGGGCTCCAAGTGCATTTCCAGCTCTGCAGGATCCTGGATGGACCTTTAACCACTACCAGCCACTTTTGCCCTGAATGTTATTTTTAACAGAGTGTTTCAGGATGTGAGATTTGATGCTATCTTCTTCTGCTGTCATACAAAGTGGTAGGAAAGCCCACAAATCCTTATTACTTATTGGTTTTCAGCTAAGTTCAAATCAATTTGTATTACAGAATGCTGGACATGTGTTTAATTATTGCATCCTTCCTGACACCAGAGAGATGGAGGGATTTTTATTAGTGTTGTGGCATTTATGCTGAAAAGTTTTGCAGCAACTTTGCAAAGGAAGGAAAAATTATGGAGTGAGATATTGCAGGACTTCAGATGACGCAAAAGAAAGCAACAGTGCAGAATAAAATACAACTGGTTGAACTGCATAATATAAGAAGGAAAAAAGGCATAAACACTCAATGTGCAAGTTATTACCACTGGGTCTCTGTGAGGATAGGCCCAAGCTCTGAAGCTATTTGCAAAACCCCAGTGAAGTTAGTAAGAATTCATGAGGCAAAAGCAGCATCTCTCCCAGGTGTAGCTCTGCTGCCTGGGCTCCTTGGGAAGCCCCTGTTCCATCCACACCTCCTATTTCTCCTGGTTCCCAGGAAGTGCCTTTTCTGCATTTTAAATTGTGCACTTTGCAGCCACAGAGTTTTTCCTCCACTGTTGCCACAATGTGAGGCCCATGAGCACACTCTCTAAAACTAGTTATGTTAGGGGAAAAAAACTGTAATAACATAAAAGCTTTCCTTGACCTTGCTGAATACTTGGATCGACATCTAATTGCTAAATGTTGCATGTTTCCCTCGAGACAAAACAAACAGGAAGAAAAGCCACTGGGTTGTGAAGGCTGGCAAAGCTATCTGCCATCTGCAGAAATTCAGCTGGGCCTCCAGCAGATAACAGCACAAGACAATACCTTGATTTTCCTTGTTTTTCCCTCCTCTAACACAATGGAATATCTTCTCCACTTTGAACTTGGGTCCCTGTTAGTCTGACTGAGCACATATTTTCCTGGGACCCTGCTATTGTGAAATGCTGAAACTGATCTCTTCTGTGTATTTGTGGTAAAAGTCAACACCATCTTGAAATTCCAGACCAGAATAATTGCCTCTGGCGCTAAAAATGATCCTCCTGCTGCTTCAAGTAGAAAAAGTGTTTGCAAAGCTTGCGCTGCAAGCACACACAGCAGAGGTCAGGTTAAGTGTCTATTTTTTTGTAAAATCTCTTGATTTGGGACTCTTTAAATGCACGGATCCCAGAGTGCAATGCCAGGCCATCGCTCACCTGGTCCATGTGTGAGGGTTGCAAGGCACGGGATGAAGGAGATCTCCACAGGGATGACTTTGCTTTTGCATTTTAAGAACAAGCTCAGAGCACTTTCTGTGCCTCATGGTGGGATAGATTCAGTTCTGCTCTGGAAATAAATGTCACAGCTAGAAGCATGTGCACGTGCCCCAGGGACCTCAGTGGGATTGTGTGACCGTGCTCACAGGGGTCTTTGGTTGAGGGAAGAGATGAGGATCTGACTCCATGTTTCAGAAGGCTTGATTTATTATTTTATGATACATATTATATTAAAACTGTACTAAAAGAATAGAAGAAAGGATTTCATCAGAAGGCTGGCTAAGAATAGAATAGGAAAGAATGATAACAAAGGCTTGTGGCTCAGACTCTCTGTCTGAGCTAACTGGGCTGTGATTGGCCATTAATTAGAAACAACAACATGGGCCAATCACAGATCCACCTGTTGCATTCTAAAATGTTTACATTTTGTTCCTGAGGCCTCTCAGCTTCTCAGGAGGAAAAATCCTAAGAAAAGGATTTTTCATAAAAGATGTCTGCAACAGGATTCAGCACTGTGTGCCTCCCACAGGCTCCTTCCCCCCATCAGGGGGTTTAGACCATTGCATTGGGTCGGAAGATGTGGCAGGGGGTGTGTGTTCTATTCCCATCTGTCAGAGCTGGGGCAGTTCTCTGCTGTCCATGGGGCAGTTGTTTCTTTATCTCTCCCCCAGCCAATCCTCCCTCAGGAGATCTCTGCTGTCCATGGCCACTGAGTGTCCCTGCAGGGCTGATCCAATCCCATCATCCCATGGGGAGATGCTCCGCCCAGGGGAGGAGCCAAGCATTCCTACCTGGATCCAATCTGAGGTGCTGGCACAGCCCAGCAGCCTTTGCCCAGTGCATTGCCAGAGGAGCAGCTTCTGCTGCCCTGCATGGCCAGAGGGAGCCCAGGCCCATCTGCAGCAGCCCTGGAGCTGCAGAGGAAAACTCCCCCCTTGTGCAGGATCCCTGCTCCAGCAGAGCCACAGCTGGCACTGCAGGAGGGCTGAGCCCCCATGGGATGGGGCTGTGCCACCCCCTGACACACAGGGGACAGGGCCTGGTCTGGCTCTGGCAGTGCTGTTTTGTATTACTGCATTTTTATTTTCTTTTTATTTTCTTCCCTAATAAAGAACTGTTATTCCTGCTCCCATATCTTTCCCTGAGAGCCCCTTAATCTCAAAATTATAATAATTCAGAGAGAGAGGGTTTACATTTTCAACTTCAGGGGAGGCTCCTACCCTCCTTAGCAGACACCTGCCTTTCCAAACCAAGACAACCACTTAGACCCTTCTGCTTTGCTACAAAGAAAACCCACTGCCAAAAGATTCCCCTGGCCCTTGGGTTCCCAGGTTGCTGCCTTCTCCATAATGAATGAATGGCCTCAGCCCACCCTCACAGGAGGTGCTGCTGTGGCAGGATGCTCATTCAGCTGCTGGCAGTACCCAGCACCCCTGGCCATGGAGCAGAGCTCCCTGATGTGCCCCACATGACACCATGAGTAGCTCCTTTCAAAGTGCCTTGCTTTTCTTTTTTTAATTTACACCTCTAATTTGCTATCTAAATTTAAGCTTTTCCCCTGTGTATTTCTTCTCTATAGTCAAAGGTCAATGTTTAGGGGGGGCAATTGTTTCTAAAACAAGTGGCTGAAGTTAGGTTGATAATGGTATAATTGCATGGGTTTGTATTATGCAGACTTAATTCCCTTTGTGTCATCCTCTAGACTGTGGCAGATGATGGCAGTGGAGAATATGCTGCTGTATTAAATCCTAAAATTTCAGTTTCCTGTTTTGGAATCTCACATGTCTCGTGCATTCCCTCCTGGTAAATCTCTGTGCTCTGGGGAGCTGCCCCCTGGCCCACGTGCTAATGAGTACTTGCTAACATCAGACCCTGCAATCATCACTGACTAATCAAAATGGGTTACAGAGCAATTAAGAGGGGAAAAAAGCTCTTAAGAAGAATGCTGATGGTGTTCAGAAGCAGGTCCCACTTTCCAGCTGCCACCTGACATGGGGCTTAGAGGGGAAAACATGCAAAGCCTGTCCTTCAGGGATGCCTGTATCCCAGCCTGGACTGACCCACCCCACAGACACAGGATGGACAATGCACAGCCCAGGGCAGCCACCAGCCCCACAGCCCCTTACACCACAGGAGCTCAGCAGTGCAGGGAGGGATGCAATGGCTCAGCTTCCTCCAAAGCAGAACCCAAATCTGGACAGCTGAGCCCAAAAGGGAGCCTGAGGTGGGTGGCTCAGCTCTAGGTCTCTGTTGAAGTCAGCAAACTTTAGCTGAGATTTTATCCTCACTTTAAAGTTTTAAAGCTGTTTGGAGGATAATGACAGAACTGAGGATTTTATTAATTTTTTGCTTCCTTGCGTTCCTAACTGAGGCAGTGTTTTAGTGGTAAAGCTGCCACTGCACCCAGGGAAAAATATCAATAAATAAATTAGCTAAAACCCTCTATCCCAGAGCTAAAAGGAATGAAACACAATGTCTTACTGCACTATTGAGTGCTTTATATCAGCCATGCATTTATTCTTACAGAAATACCCTCTGAGTAGGGTGTTTTTCTGATTTATAGAGCGCAAAGACAACCATAATGGGTGAGATATTTGGGTAAGAGTCCCAGTTCACTGCTAATCTACACCAGCATCCCTGAGAGCAGGCTATGGTTCTTTTCAGACCAGGAACAGTGCTTGGGTCTTCTCTGATCAGAAATGAACATATGTGGTTTAAGTACAGCCAGGAAAACAGGATTTCAAGGGACTTGCTCTAGGCCAGAAAAAAAAAAGGAATTATGAGAAAACTGGGACTGAAACCTCAAGTATCTCAGTTTTGTGTATACAACACCACCACCACCACCACCACCACCACCACCACCACCACCACCACCAAAGCAATTGTCTTTCCTCTCCCTCAGCCAGGGTGAATGCATAAACCAGGACTGGATTCAAGCTGCCCTGTGGTTCAGGCAAGTTCTGTGCCTGTGGTGAAACCAGCCCTGCCTGGGCCCCCACCCTGGCAGCCCTCACCAGGAACCTGCATGTGCCCTGAGACAAAGAACATGGGTTTAATAAGCACAGGACACATGGCATGATTCATCCTTCCACACTGACCCACATAGTCACTTGTGCCAGAGCAGGATGGAAACAAAGCCCTTTTGGTCCTAATTTGGGAGTAAGGGCCAGCTTCTTCCTTAGCTCTGATTGTGTGCAGGGGCAGGCTGGAGGCACATGGCATCCACACACAGCATCCTTCCCCTTGTCTGCTGGCCTAAACTGCAGAGAATTTCCCTGGTTTGGAAGTCAAAACAGCAGAGATTTAAAGAGAAGAGCAGAGGAGCAGCTTAAAGCCATAAGAGCCCAGAAGAAGGCTGAGAGCAGAGGGCCCTGTGCTGGAAGAGCAGCAGGGCTGGGGCAGCACTGAAAACCACTGGCAGAGCTTTGTGGGACTCTGGCAGAAGCACTCACATCACACAGGACACTGTCAAGGCTTTCAGCCTCCTGTTTAATGAGGATTATGTTTCTCCCATGGGCTACATGGACATGGAGGCATTGCAGACATCTTTTATGGAAAATCCTTTCCTTAGGATTTTTCCTCCTGAGAAGCTGAGAGGCCTCAAGAACAAAATGTAAACATTGATTATCTGCTGCTGTGGAATGCAACAGGTGCATCTGTGATTGGCCCATGTTGTTGTTTCTAATTAATGGCCAATCACAGCCCAGCTGGCTCAGACAGAGAGTCCGAGCCACAAGCCTTTGTTATCATTCCTTCTTTTTCTATTCTTAGCCAGCCTTCTGAGGAAATCCTATCTTCTATTCTTTTAGTATAGTTTTAATGTAATATATATCATAAAATAATAAATCAAGCCTTCTGAAACATGGAGTCAGATCCTCATCTCTTCCCTCAGCCTGAGACCCCTGTGAACACGGTCACATGGAGGATTTTCTGAAATCTCACTGAAGTGAAGCTCCACCAGCACCAGCAGCACTGGTGCTTTGTTACTAATCCTGCTTGAGCAAGGTTCTACAAATATTAATATGGAGAGGAACCAAAGCATACTCTGTTTTATTAAACCAATGTTTTTTATTAGATATTCCTGGTAGGAAAAAGGATAAAAGCTGTAAGGGACAAAAAGTTGTCAATTAAATCTGTTAGACTAATGAATCCAAGTTTAACCTCTGTATAAACTGAAGAATGTCACTCCTGTCTACTCTAGGCAGCCAAGTAGAAGGAAAAACCTTGGAAAGAGGTAAAAGCACACTTGTTGAAGGACTTTGTTGAAGAAAGCTGACTCTATACCAACAGAGGCAGTGTGGAGAGGCATTTTGAATGGAGAAGCTGCTCCCACAAGGTGCCAAACATCCCTCAAGTCCTGCTCTAAAGCATTAAGCCTGGTGTGTCAGAGCCACAACCTGGGGAAACGGTGGAAAGCTTCCTGATTTATTGGTGTGCTGGAAGACAGGGCAGAGGGCCAGCTGATGGAAAGCAGACAGTCCTGCAGCAAGATTCCAAATCCCAGGCAGAATCCAAATAGGGCTCACACATGGAGGAGAGATTCATCATTGCCAGTAGCTGGCAGGATGGATTATTGATCCTGTCCTCTGAGAGTGCCTGACACTGCCACATTGCACAGGGACAGCACAGATGGAGCAATGTGTCACCCCACTGTGCAGGGGTGCTGCTGCTGCTGGAGGGGCGAGGCAGCTCTGCCCAGCACTGTCACACCCTGCATGTGTCACAGGAAAGCCTCACATCTGGCACCTTGCTCTGCTTGAAAGATGAAAGGGTGAGAGGCTTGATTCTGTGATTAATAGCTCATCTGGAAGGTGATAGTTTGACTCCCTGCCTTTTTAGCTGATTGCTGCTGGTGTGTTTTAAATGTGTGTGTGTGTGTGTGTTAAGAAAACACTCCCTGTTCAGGCTGCAGCTCTTTCCCAAGCTGAAAAAGCGCTCTCTAAATTCCTCTCGTGGAATCCTTGCTCTGAGTATGACTCAAACTGTTGTAGTTTTACCAGAGAAGGAGCAAAATTCCTGCAAGTAACAGCTTCTTGGCAGTGTTAAATGTGCCTCAGCACTGGCAGCACAGCTCTGCTAACAGCACCAGGCTCTGCAAATGACTGCACTGGAGCACAAGTTATCACCACCCTGAAATGAGAATTAAATGGGCTTGCTTTAGCAGATGTCAAGTTAATGTGATGTTGGGAAATATGCTCCAGCTGATATGCCAAGCCTTCCCCTCCCCATGTGAAATCCTCTTCCTAATAAGTGTTTTACCTGGGCTGAGCAGAGCTCACACCTCCCTGTGGGTGAGCAGCAGCTGCCTCTCCCTGTGAGCCCTGTGCCACACTGCCAGACATGGGATTGCTTTCCCCCCTGTGTGATGCCAGGAGAAAGAGGTTTAGTGGAATTCTGCTGAGCATGTCATATTTTCCTCTCAAAAATCCACTTCCTCAGTGATTTTCACTTCCCCTCAACTTTTGCATAACTTGCTTTTTTCTAAAGTTAGCAAGGGAGCTTGGCCTGTGGCTTAACCCCTTCTAGCCCCTTTCCACCCCCCACCAACCAAATGTGTGAGATAAAGGTTTATGGAGCTAAAGGAGTGGATCCCTGCTTCCCTGGAAGGGTCCAAAGCCAGGCTGGAGGGGGCTCAGAACAAGCTGGGCTGGGGGAAGGGGTCCCTGCCCATGGCAGGGGGGTGGAACTGGATGATCTTTAAGGTCCCTTCCAGCCCCCCAGCCATCCTGTGGTTCTGTGATTCTATGTTTTAACATCAGTACAAGCACACATATTGTTTTGACAGCTGAGTTGCAATGAGTTTTAACAAACCTAGGATACTTCTTCTAAGGGTTTTTTATATGCTTAAAAGCAGACTGCAAGAATTAAAATAATCTTAGAGCTAGCAAATCAATAAGAAGTAATTGAAACCACGTCAGCTCTCACCTTGCAGACACCAGAAGCTTTTGCCTGCATCCATGAAACTAAAAGATGTTTTGTCACTTATTTTAGGGTTTTCACTTCTAAATGCCCATGACAAATGGTGCCAGTGAAAAACAGGGCAAAGAACTGTGGTGAACTTTGGGATGTATCAGGAATACAGCTTGAGTCTTCTGACTGATTTAAAATATCTTAAGCAACACAGACAGCAATTACAGCTGTGCTAGAAACTTCATTCCAGTACCAGAAGAAATTTACAGTACCAATAACATTTTTGAAAGCTTGTCAAATCATTTTCTTAGTTTTTAATTAGCTTCTGCAAGAGGTTGTGGCTTAGAGCTTGGAACAGAGAGCTGGGAGTAACAACATCCAGAGTCTATTCCCAGCTGTGGAAGTGACAGGAGAGGTGGCTCTGGGCCACTGGCTGCAGCCCCCTGGCCCAACTTCCACAACTGTAAAATGGGTAAAATCATCCTTACTGCTCAGGGACAGTGTGAGACCTAATTATAAGTTTGCAAGGAGCCCACTGCTCCTCCAATGAATTGTGTGGGGGAAATGAACAGTATTATCATATGGGTAATGAGCTCTCACAAGACAGGGACTCCTTTGTTCAAAGAAAGCAGCTTTTGCAGCAGCAGCCAAGATCCAGCAGAAGTTTATTAGAGAAAAATAAGTGTTGCTCATCTCTGTGTAACTGAGGATTTATTGCTTTATATTAGGAGGATTTATCTGCAACATATTGCATTCCTCAGAGTTTTTACCTTTAGGGAATGACTTAGGAATAACTCCTTAATGCCTAGTTTTGTAATGAAAATTAACTTTAGCTATCTTATGAATTGTTTATCTTAAGTCTGCACAATCAGTCTGATTATAAAAGTCTAGTGTTTTTCAAAAGACTGCAGAATCTCAGGTGAGTAGATGAATATTGAAAAGATACCAGGGACATTCTGCTTTTCTGATTCTGTTCCACTCATGTGCCCATTTCTCATATGAAGAAGAACAAGAGTGTAATTGTATTGCAACTTATTATTGTCTCACAGAAGAAGCAATTACTATATGTATACTAAAAGATCATTAAATATTTCCACTGGTAGCCGTGAATCATGCCAGAAATATATTACTATCATACTGCATTTTCATCACATTCCCCACAAGAAGCTTGGTCAACAATTAATTCCAGCAACAGCATAAGAATAGCAAATAGCAAATTATATAGTAAATAGCAAATAGAATCTAATTTTTTCAGTCATCCTAAATTGCAGACTGAAATGAAAAATGATGTGACAAGAAGCAGCTGAAAGATTGGAATTTCTTAGCAGAATAATCTATGCAGAGCTGAGTGACTACAGGGGTGCAGCCACCGGAGTGAAATGTGGGGCTGTGTTGGTGCAGCAATGAGTCCCTGCAGGCTGAGAAGGTGAAGCAATCAGTCCAACCCTCTGGTTTTCACTGCTGGGAAAAAAAAATAAACACTGACATCCCTCCTCCCACCCACACAATGCCACCTGTACCAGCTGCTCAAGGCAAAAGCCCCAACAGCTCCAACACATTGGGGTAGAGCCCTGTGTGCTCACAGTCCTGTCCAGGACACAAATAACCCTGAAATATTTGGGGGTGGTGGTAAATGGTTCAGTCCCTCACTGATTTCTCTCAGTTAGACTGTATTTTCCCTATTTTTTGTGCCTTCACCAGTGATGACAGGAAATACCAACAGGTTTTCTGTGTAACAAGAGGCTACACGCAGCATTCCTACACCATCCCAGCCTCAAGAGCAAATTGCACAAACAGTGCCAGTGTATGACATTTATGAATTATGTATGAACTTTATGTTGCCACAGGGCCAGGGCAGCCACCAGCCCAGCAACATCAGCCCTGTGCCCTTCCTGCAGCACCTTGCATCACCTTGCTGGACTGGACCGCCCTGTCTGCCCACTCCCCTGCCCACACAGCCCCACCACTGGGACCACAGAGAGGAGGCAGCCTGGAAAGAAACCACTGTGGCCATGGAGAGGCTGGAGAGCAGCTGCCACACTCTGCCCCCATTCCTTTCCCAGGCAGGCAGAGCATCCTGCCTCCCCAGAAAAGTGCTAGTTCAGAATGAAACGTCTGCAGGGTCAGTGGCTGCACCAGGTGAGTGGGAGGCAAAGGGAGTCCTGAATTCCAAGGTGGGTGGTAGAGTAAAAGAAGAGAGGATGGCACCAAAGAAACCCCTGAGCCTCAGAAGGAGAGGAGGATCGTGAACAGACCCAAAACAATGTTTTGTAGGTGTAACACAGACCCATAGCAATGTCCCCAAGGCTCCAGCCTGCCAGAGAGGGCTGCTGTGGCTTGGGGGAGAGGCAAAGAGCAGGAGAGGCACTCAGGACATTCAGGAGAGAAGCTGCTGTAGTTTGTGAAAAATGCCAATCACTTGTTTTAGAATTTTAAAAGTTTAATAGTAATAAAATGGTTATTAAAATAGCAATATAATTAGAGTAATAATAATTTGGATAATTAGAATTTAGGACAATACGAGACAATAGAAACAAAGAGTTACTGGCAGTCTGGGTACATTTTTCTGGGCAGCATAAGCCGGAAAAAAGACACCCATTAACAGAGGTTTAACCCTTAAAAGCAACAGCCTGTTACATATTCATACACCTCATACATGATGCATAAATTCCATTCAAACACAGGATTCTGTCTGGGCAGTGTCAGCTTCTTCCTCTGAATCCTGATGGTGTCTTCAGGGCTGAGTGAGGTGGGAAGAACTCGATAAGAGAGCAATAAATTCTCATTCTCTGAAAGGTTTAGGTGTCCTGTGGCTGCTCTCTTGGTGGAGTTCTCTCTTAAGAAAAGTATCTTACACAGCATAGTTTCTATTTTAACATTATGTTATAACCTAGAACTATATTTAACACACTACTGAAGAAAATTAATACAATATAACTTTCTAACACAACACATATAGTATTCATTTCAATGTTTGCAATAATCCAATCATAAAACACGCATTTTTCACATAGTTAATCAGTGCAGACTTTTAATTATCACACCCAGTGACAATGCCCACTTGTTTGCAAGATGTAAATCTCCACCACTTTTGTGGTAGAGAATGGGAAAACACTACACATTTTTTTCCTCCTCTGAAATGTTAAGAGAAGCAGGACAGCTTGGTAACTCTCACAGCCAGATTACTTAACAAGAAACTGCAGGCAGTGATGAAATAGGTGTAACACAGTGTGCCAGGGCTCCCAGGGTTCCCCGTGCATTAATCAAAGACAAGTCAGAACTATGATAGCACCAGAGCCACCGAGGGAGCTTTGCCTGCAGTTGAAGACACACATGGCAACAAAGTCTTCCCACTGCTGATTTCCAGCTGTTTTGCAGTTTGCCACAACTATAAAGCTTGTGGCCTTTCTCTGCTCTCCCAGGCTATGTAACCACTCCAACAAAGCGATTAACACGAGGCCAGTTTTGCATTAGCATTTCAGCAGAGTTCAGCTGTGATCTTCCTTATTTTTGTGTGTGTATTTACGACTGAATTCAGCACCTGCAGTGCCTGCAGCTCTCTAGCAGTGTGTTTACCTTGTGTATGTCCATCTGTGCACATATGCACACCTGATAGAGGGAAAGCTTGCCTGGATTGCTCCTTTAGTCTCCTCTGGAAGGAATCACAAGACAATCAGAGGGAAGTCAGCTTGATGCCACTGTGATGGCAAAATCTGCCACTTCAATGTGGATAGCAAATGGAATACCTTTCTAAGTCAGTTGGGAAAACTGGAGGTGAAAAGTTCTGAATCTACCTCCTATTTTTATCATTCATTCATGGAAAGTGTCCTGTTTGTCCCAAAATTAAGACAGTAATATCCAATCAGTGGAGCAGAGAATGCAGCACAACTCTCCTGTATGACCAATACTTAAATTTCATGTAATCCTGTTTAGATTCAGGTCAATGTAATGGGATCTATTCCAGATTAAGACAGACATAAACACAGAACTGGAGCTTAAGCTGAAGGCCTCAGGGTCCTTCTTTCTGGATCTTTACAGCTGTTCTACACCTCAGTCTGGAGGATGTGATGAAAGTCAGCTACAAAGCCAAAAAAAGTTTCCTCTTTGCGAGCAGTTACTGCAAACACTTCAGCAGGCAAGTATTGGGCAATCCCTATGACTCTGCTGCTGTTCTGGCACATCTCTGCTTGGAAAACAGACAAGTCAGCATCAGAATAATTTCTACTCTAACAAAAAAACCAAATCAAAACAAAACAAAATGCCCAAAAAACCCCCAAAACCCACCTGATTATTTGCAGAACACTTCTAGTAACAAATGCTTTAAAGAAAAAATAAAAAATTAGCAGGTCAACAGATGAAAATGTGAGAACATTTCTTTTACAGCATTTTCTAGCCTTCCAGTTAGTCTGCTTTTGAAACTAAATGATATTCATCCCTGGAGATCTTTCTTACTACATTCTAGATCTTGAGAAATACATATTTTCTGTTACTAATAATTTTTGCCGTTCCTTGAACTTCCACCCTCTGTTCTTCTGACATTCATCACGTCCTCATGCAATGTTTACCTGGTGCTTTTTTTTAATTACATATTTTTGGGACAGTCTGGGACACCCACTGCCTGTTCTTCTAATCTGATGCAACTGCTTGTGGTGTTCAAAGAACATGGAGAGTGCTGACGACAGCCACCCTAGATCAAATCAAAGCTCCTGCTACTCCAGGGTCTGACAACAGCCAATGGGTCAAGAACAGCACAAGCTTGCATGGTGTTCCCTCTAGAATATTTTTCCAGCTTCTAACAACATCTGGCTTAGGAATTTCATAAGCAGAAATGTTGTTTTCATATTTAGGGTGTACGTTTCTTCTAGCTATTTGTTTTACCCTTTTCTCAGTCCTTATAAACAACACACTGAAATACGTTCCAGGTTCTGGGGTAGAAAACTAAAACAAGTAATAGTTTTACTGTTATGTAAGTGGAGTCTCATAATCTGTGGTCATTTCAAGCCTAATGAAAAGAACAAAACTATGCTTAATTATATTCAGATTTAGAGAAAGCAGTTGGGCTCTTCAGGTTTGGATGCTGGTGATTCAGTAGACAGCTTCTTCCCCTGAGTCATTAAAAACATTGCCTCAGCAAGTGAATATTGCTGGCAGTATCAGCCTTAACACTGAATAAAAACAAAAAGTTCTCAGCACTTTGAGACTTCAAAAAATAACCAATCCAGCTGGAGTGTTGCTGGCTTCAATCTCCTTTGCCTGCACTGCTGAACTGATCTTACTGATGGCCACTTAAATGCTTGGGTTTTGTCCCCAGCTGCCACCTGGACTTGCCCTGTTTGGGGACTGCACTGCTCCATCCAAGGGGAAGCCATCCATGAGGAAGCTCCACAGAGCTGTACTTGCAGTACAGAGCTGTACTTGCAGACAAATTACTGTGTTCATTAAGACCGCACTCCATACTCAGTTTTATGACTTCAGCACCAGCTCTAATTACTGAATGGATTGAACAAGCTAAGCACTCTAGCAGCCTGTTATTAAGATTACCTGAAAACACAGCTGAGTCTGGCTATTAGAGGTGTGACCAACTTTGTTACAGAAAAAAAAAATGTAAATGAGAGCAGCGCCTCCCCTTCCATCCAGTCTCACCTGACCTCTGCTGATCTGTCACACCCTTACAATTTTAGCTGAGGAAGATGAAACTACAGAGGAAACCATGAGTTATATATGATTCAGTACCAGGTCACTAGGACAAGAGGAGGCTGTCCAGGTTCCTTTACTGGTGTGCTCTGCACAGAAACTCCTCATTTCTGTCACCACACTGGCCACGCTCACTGGCTAGCCTTGGAGTTGGTTCTGTCAAAGGAAAACACGTCTTTGTGAGCCCATCCTCTCCTGCTAGAAAGTGACTGACATAAAAGCTGCTGCAAAGCTGGCAGGAGATGAGTTTGCTCAGCCAGGACTTGCAGTGTCACTGACCACGAGCACTCTCACTGCAGTGGTGCCAGCCCAGCAAGGGCCAATAAAATGCTGCTGCCACGGGCATTTCACTCTTGCAAAAACAGGTCATCCAGGAATGCAGGCTGCCAGCAGCACACACAGGCAAGTAAACAACTTGTGGATGTGCATGGCAGAGTGAGGAAATATCCTGAGAACCAGGGCCAGAAATTCAGTGGGACAAAGAACCCTGCTACCCCAGGATTGCAATTGCTGGACTGAGTTCAATGTGGATGTGACCAATGACATCAATACTGGACTTGACTGCTGGGACTTAATTCTGCAAGGCATCAAGAACTCACGTACACAGCTGAGAGTGCTGGCCTTCCTGAGGAAGCTCAGGAGTTCTGAAGAGTCTGAAATGAAAAAAAAACCCAAAAACCTGCTAGTGTAGAGGCTTACTGAAAATGAAAGGCCCACAAAGACAAGGATGCAATGCATGAGTTAATTACTTCTCATCTCCTTTCAAAAGAAACTTACTGGCTTGACGAATTGCAAGATTGCAAGAGCACAGCTAAAGAGGAGATAACATCTCTATTCAGAATCTCTTTGCAATAATAAAAGATAGAGATAACAAGGCAAACACAAATCTGCAATTTTTTTCCAATTAAACAAAATAAATTAGATCCTTTTTGTTGATATCACTTTAATGAGGAGTCTATTATTTAAGCACCTAAACATTTAAAATTTAACTGATGACCTGCATTAAGACCAAAACTCAGCACATTCTAATTATTTAAAGTAAATACAGGTTCAAGCAGTCCGTGTTTGCTGCTGAGGGTGAAAAGGAAAACCATTTTGCTGGGAAACACATGGAACAGGATCTTGCTGTAGCCATGACCAGGTTTCAGAAAGAGCAGCCTTGCCTACAAGCACAGTGTATCAATCTCCTCCAGTTCTGTACAAACTAAATTAAACAAACTGGTTTATTTAAAGTTGGAAATCTCCTCTCTGCTGGCGGTCTAAGGAGCAAAGAAGATTGTTTCCTCAGCTTCTGACAGCTGAGGAGCTGCCACCATGGCTCCAGGAGCATAAATAAGCCCAGTTGATGCCAAGTCAATGTGGAAGGAAGTGTTGTATCTCCCTGCTGCTGCAGGACTGGCCATGGCAGCAGCCTGCAGAGGCTGTGGAGGGGCCTCCACACAGCTGTGAGTGACAGAGATGATCTGCTGATGAGCTGGAGGGAGCCCTGGAACTGACAGATGTGCAGGCAGCACGGCTGGGATCAATAGAGTCTCCTGCTCCAAAGTCAACTGTGCCCGTGGTGAATGAACTGAGGTCAGTGCATCCCCAGCCTGGTTAATCCTCAAGCCAGACAAGCCAAGCGTAGATAACTGAGAATTGATTTCCCCATTGAAGGGACAGACAAATGGCTACAGGCTCTCCATTCAGTTTATCATCTACAAGGGAAAATTCAGCTTTTAATTATTATCAGTGATAAAGAAATATTTATGTTTTTGTTAGGAAAAAAAAAACACCCCACAAAAATAATCTACACAAAAGATAATGAAGTGGCCTGGTTAGGACATGGCTTCTTGTTTGCTGATTTGAAAAGCAAAGCAGTGCTTCTGTGGCAGATAAAGAAGCCTGAGCTGTCTCTCAGAATAGCATATCCAGCATAACTTGACACAGATTAATGGGTAAGCAGAGAGAAGTGAATTTACACTAGCTTTGAATCCTCCCCTTCTCAGTCTTCTCAGGAGATGAAATAATGTCTGCTGACATTATCAGATGGACTCAATGAGGAAAGGAAATAGGAAATAAGTTTGGAAAAATTATGGTTCAGGCAGTTTGGGGGGAAAAAAGTTGTGCTTACCAGCAGACTAGGTCACTAGTGACACTGATACTGATATTAGGGTTTGTTGTATTTGCCCTTGGTCTTTAGTTATATGTTGAAAACCTACCCCATGGAACTGTGCACCTAAGAAGAAGAGAAGTTTTATGTGTGCTAGTTTGGAATAAAATACCCAATTTTGTGTGTTGTCTTGAGCAGTTGAGTCAGTGGATCTGTCCCTAACAGCTGTCCAGAGAAGGAAAAAGCTTTGTTTGCCTTTCTTGAGGTGCTACACAACAAACTCTAAAGCAACTGCACAAGACAAATCAAACAGCATTTTGGCTACTGGGACCAAATCTTTGTAAAAGACCTAATCTACAAATTTTATACTTCAGTAAAAATTCAGGTTTTACCTAAAGAGAGGATTGATCAAATCTACAGCTGTGGGTTTGCACACAACAGAGCCTAGGCACATCCCTACAGGTCAGTATCAGTCTGGGCAGTGAAAAAGCTTTGCAGCTGCTTTGCCAAACATCATCACCTCAAGCCTAGGTCCAAATTATTTTATTAATGCTTGGTTTATGCAGAAGATCTCATCCAGCCATTTCTCTAGGGCAAAAGGCCAACGATGCTTCCACTGGTCATAAATACTCCCTGTTCTTGCACTGCTGCCAGGCTTTTTTCCATGCTGCAGAGCAGGCTTTCAAAAAGATTGAGTAAAGTTGTTTGATGGACAGTATTACAGAAAATTAAGTTTTTAATTATTTTTCAGCCAGTCTATATCTGTTCCTGAGGAATGGTTTATTGCAAAAGCAATGACACGCTCCACTGCTTGGGAAGAGTTAAAGACAAGCTGCTGTGCAAGTTTGCTCCTCACGAGGAGTGTGTGTGCCAAACCTTCTCCCAAGCCTTGTTCTCTCTGTTCCCCTGGGAAAGACATTGATGGACACACTTCACCTTCAACATGAAATAACAGCAGGTTTTATTTCTGCAGAGAATCCTGATACGTTATGCAGGCAAGAACATTAAAGACATGCCACTAATTCTTACATTATTTATTATAGTGTCACATCAGTTGAATTAAAATTGAGCTGAATTATCTGTAAAATGTACACCCAGCCTAGACTAAAACATTTATTCCAGATAGAGGAAGTCTTTAAAAAAAATTGTAGATTTCCTTTTTCATTCAGCAGAATTTTTCATGAATGAATATTTTGGAACAAACCCAAGTCTTTGCTTTTCCCATTGAAATTTATTGGTAAAGGGTATTTCCTAATTTCCTAATTTCCTATTTCCTAACAAAGCTAAACGTTAATGACCTCCCTGAGCAAATCAAGATTCGGACTTTACACGTGATTGAAAATTTCAAGTGCAAATTTACCTTCTTCTTGTGGGGAAAGTCATTGGGCAGTTGGACATTTCTGACTGGCTGCCAGTCCTAACACCAGACTTTCATGACACAATTTCTCTTGTGAATGGCCAACACTTTGCTTTAGCAGATCCAGGCAGGTGAGCAGAAGCACAAAATGACAACATTCCTTCCCCAGCCTCATGAAAGCTTCTCTGCTACTTTAATGAGTGTGCAGTGACATCCCAAGACCAAACAACAGAACAAGTTCTTCCTGTCCAGCTCAGATAAGCATTTGCAGGACAGTCAAGGAAATACATATATAATCCAGGTTAGAAAGCTATGTCCAAACTCCAAGCAAAACCAGATGGAAACATTCAGAAAACATGGTGTTGGTGTGAAAAAGGTCTGATGGAGAGTCAGAAATGTCCTGGGATAGTCCCACAGAGATCGCCGGTTTCACTAAATGCAGGAGCCAGAGAAAAGACAAGACTTGAAGGAGGAAGTAATTTCCAGGGGCGGCTGCCAGAAGATGAGGACTGGGTGTCAGGCTGCTATGATTACAGTTTGTTTACACACAAGGAACAGGAAAAACACTGCAGAGCAATAGGATTGGTGAGCACAACATCACAAGGAAGACTGTCCCTATGCCGGAGCCTCAGTCGACCTCGCACTCTTCTCCCTTCACCTAGCCAGTATCTCTTCAATCCTAGGAGCAATCAACTTCATTTCAACAGCAATCAATATAAAACCCCCTGCCCTCTCACCAGTATCAAACTGGGGAAGGGAAGTGGTACTGGTTTTAGTCTGTTTTCTTAATGAAAGGAGCTTTATTTCAGCCTTGCTATCTTGACTAATATTCACTTACCTACTTGTCCCATACCTTTCAAACCACTGGACAATTTAAAAAATTTGTACAGCTGGATAAAGGTCACTATGAAATAAAGTTCAAGATGTTTTCAGAATGAAGACAGAAAGGACAAACACAGGATCATTTGTATTTTTATGAACTCCAGTTATGCGTGACTGAGGGGAATACTCAACATGAGCTTATAAGAATCCACAACAGCAAGTGAAAAGATGCCAACAACATGAAAATTTATAGTCAGTTTGCCATCAGTTGACATGAAAACAGGGTGAGTGAGCTCATAGGAAACTACTGAGCACATCCCTGGTGGAAGAGCTGGGTGTTGAGCTGCACTGAGACACACAGGGAGGGCAAAACAAGCAGGGGCACCACTGGCCTCAGCAGGCTCCACACCTCTACAGCTGCCCTGCCTCACTCTCCACACTGTTCAGGAGGGGATTAGACAAGGGAATGGATAGAGCCAAAACCTGCAGGGCAACCTGTGCTGCCGGGGTCACAGGATGGTGACATGAGGAGATCCATGCTGCAGGGACGGGCAGTGGGATTAACGCTGCAGGAGCAGAGATATGGCTGAGCACCTGGTCAATCAATGCTTGCTCAGAGACAACCTGAGCCTCAATACCACGTCATAAAGGCAGACAAAAAGCTGTGACTTGCAGAAAAGGAGGGGGAGGAGTGGAGGAGGGGATGGCTGCACTGTGGTAATCACAGGCTTTGGCACCACAGCTGGTATCAGTGAACCCAGTGGAACTGATGACTAAACAAGATACCAGGTGGTGTAAGAGCATCAGAGCTTGGCCTTATGGAGGTGAAACTCTCAATTATCCTGATTTGTTTTTTGAAGACAGGAATAAATAGTTGAACCTCGAAAAAATATAGTGAGAAGTCCAAGCAAGACAAATAATTGTTAATGAAATAAAACCCTCATGTACTAAAGCTTTTTCTTAGTCCTACAGACAGACTCTTGTTCTGTTCAGGTATTTGTGAAGCAATGGCTCTAGGAGACTGTGCAAGTCTTTCAAGACTAGCCAGAGTAAATCCATTCCCAATAAGGTCCAGGCTGTGACAGCAACAGATAAAAAGAAGCTGAACTAAGTCTACACAAAACCTTAACTGTGGAGTTCAAGTTCCCTTTCCTCACGCCACAACAATTTTTAGTAACCTTTGTTCAAAGAAAGGCTCAATTACCTATTAACAGCCTCTTCAATGATAAATCTTTAGAATCTGTTTCTATGTATGTGGATATTTATAGTGTACTTTGGAGCTAATGATAACAAATGCAATAGTCACCCCATAAGGTTTATGCAAGGTATTTATTTTATATATACAAACACACCTTCCATGAGCACCACAAGCTTGCAATTTTCAAAACACCTTTAGGTATTTGGACCTACTAATGTTCACTTAGGCAATTTCTACATCTGTGGAAAACTCACCCTTGATATCCAAAGGTACTCTTGTAAAAAATACCATTTTATTAATAGGGCTAACTTCCACACAGTGGAAGTCCAACAGTTTTGAACTTGCAATCAGTGAATAAGGCAGAGTGAATAACCCCTTCATGGCTGTAATCATGTTGGAATAAATAGTCCATCTGTAATTAGAAATAAATATGGCCATGACAGTTAAATTAAATCCACTTTATATGGGCTAAACATAAGAAGTGGCTTTGTACTTATCAATGTTATTTAAGCCTTTACATGGCTGGGCTGGTGTAAAAGGCCCTTTATGTCAACAGGAGTCCAGCCCTCTTTGTCTTCTGTGCATGCAAGTATGGCATTGCAAATATTTACCCAATTAGACAGTTAGCTCCACCCGAGCGGGAACAAACAAAAACAACTGCTCACAGCATTCCAGAGAAACAACACAGCACAAGAACAGATTTCTGCATGCAAACACAGGCAACCAGCTAACCATGGAACAGCAAAACCAGCAGATTCTTAAATGTTAAAAATTAGGGGCAAGTTCTTTTTGATAACCACAAATCTTCGTGCTGCTGATTTAGGGGAAGTTGTCTGACTGATTTTTCAGTCATGGGGGAAGTTGTCTGGCTGATTTCTCCAGCTGAGATTCCTCCATTGCATGTGAGAAAATTAAATACATATTCAGTTGAATAGAGGCCCAGGCTGGCTGATGAGAAGACCAATAGCTTCTCAGATGGGATGCACTGATGGGACTTTCTGGCTTCTCAGACAGGACACAAAGCCATTCATCTTGAGATGTTTTGTATTGGTGTGGGGGTACCGGTCATGGGTTTCTCTGGGTCTGGATTGAAGGCACTTGAGACAGTAGTTCATGTTCAGACTCAAGTGTTTATTATTTCTTACCAGTAAAACAGTTTCACTACTGGGAGTTCAGCAGCTTTTCATTAGAAAGCACAAAATGGCCAACAACCTCTTGTTCCAAGGTCTTTTAAGACTAAACTATCCAACTCAGAACTGACACCTGGATTATTTCCCCTTTTAACCCAATAACTGATCCCACAGAGCTGCAATGGGGACTTTTCTGCCCAATTACAAAATGCCACCCAAACCCAAGAAGAAGAAGGAAGAAGCAGCATGGAGAAGAAACCCAGGACAACACCCTGTGCCCTCCATCTTGCTTCCATCCTCAACATACTAAAAACCCCAAAACCTGAATTTCTCACCAAGTGATGCACCTACACTACTCTCTATAATCTATTTCACACTTTTGTGGATCCTGGTCTATCTTGAAGTGTAGGAAACTTTCTCCATGAGTGATGGTCAAAGTCAGTGCTGCCCTGGGGGTCAGGGCACTCCAGAGCAGACAGAGAAATATTCCCTGTGCCCTGGGTTTCCACATACTGGTTTCTTGTGTTTTCTCTGACAGGGTTATTGGATTTTATTCCTGGTGTTTTTTCTCTCTTGCCGGATGTGGGACATTATTAACCAGTAACACCCAAGAGGTTAATGCCTGTCTGCCCTGGGATCTTTCAGCAATCACAGTGTGCAGCCTCTGCAACATTCGTGAAGGCACCAACCTCATCTTTACAAATGTCATGAGCACCTGACTTTGTGAGGCAATTCCCAAACAAACCTGGACAAACAGTGAAACCTGGTGAGTGCTACACCCACAGACCATCCTGTATGATAACAGGGTAGAAACATAAAGCTGCCCTCTGACCTCACAGCTTGAATCTATCCTTCCTTCCCTCTAAATAAAGAAAGCACAAGCTTTTGCTACAGTCAGAGGACAGAAATGGACACTCCCAAGGCCAGGCCAGACAAACTGGGATCTCAGCAGCCTCTATTTCCCCCTGCTCTGGCCAAGGGCAACAGCTACTAACTTCAGCCCCACTACAGGCATTAATCAGAGCAGTGTGGGCACAGTACATCATCCTGGACCAAGGATATTGCTACCCAATGTGTTCTGAACTTCTTCTTCAGCACTCTGCAGAAGCAACATCCAAAAATATGCCTGAATAAGCATGAAGCTGGCAGCACCCAGCTCAGATCATTAATGAGGTTAAGTCTGCCTAGCATTTGATCTGATCTGTTTTAGTACCTATAAAAACAGGAAAATTTACAGTGGCATATTTGAAGCTGCTGTGTAAGGTCCAATCCTGCAATGCCATGATAGCAGGAGTTATATTAGTGTATAGCTAGAACAAACTTAGCACTTAATTAGTCCTTTGAGTTTGCATGCAAGTAACCTGATCTCATTATTACAAGTGTGTCCTTTTATGAGTAAAAGCTGAAGGGTTTGGCTTTACATAAACACATTTTTCACCATAACCTAGCTTCAGCAGTTTCTAAAGTATCTCTCTAGGCAAAGTTGTAGGCTTCCCATATGCTGCACATTTTTAACTTAAAGTTCAGCTTGGCAATCTGAAACCATGTCTGACAGCAATTTTTCCCACCAAGGTACAGTGAGCTGCATTTAAGAGCACTGGTGTAATCACTGACATGGGAAACTTAAGATTTTGCCTGAAAAGCTGCAATATTTACAGTACTAATCATGGAGTAACATGTAAGCCACAATTCCACACCACATTATGCACTAGCACATGTGCACGTTCTCTCTGTGATGTTTTTCCTCTGCACTGCTCTTCCTGCTTGTATGGGCAGCTTTACACTGGAAAGATTTTCCCATTATCCTGCTCAAACCCAAGCCAGCTCCCTGGATATAAATCTCAACAGAATTATGGGGAGGAAAGAAATCATAGGTAGGTTAGTTTCAATTTTCACATTTTCAGGATGGTAGCCTGGAGAGGCACTGGCAGTACTTGGGCACTGACCTCTTTCATGTAGTCATAATGTTGTCCTTTAAGATGAACTACAGATGTCTTAAAGGCCTTCTTTTTTTCTTCTGGCAGAATCATCCAATGTAAAAAGCTGTGGAAAAAAGCATTTTCCATATGAGAGGAACAGCTCTAAAGCTCTTGGCCATTGTGCTCCTGAGTTGAAGGGACATGAGGATGTACAGACACAACCAGAGTGTGTGACACTGAGTCTATTCCTGCTCTGCTATTTGCAGTTATTGCCATGGGAAGGATGGGAAAGGAAGGGGCAGAGCCAAGGAGTTCTGATCTGATTTAGAGCTTGACCATCCCATCAGACATTGAGGCTGCAGCCTCTGAGGTGGGAACAGTCCTTCTGCTCCACAAAGTGAGGAGAGTTTGGAAAATGAGGATGCTGCCGAGCTCCTTCCTGTCCTCTGTGACCACTCATTCCAAGCTCAGTATCCACAGTGCCATTGCATGCCTCCCCCAGTGTGAAACACCATGAAATCTAAAACCTGAGGTAAGCTGGAGCACCACTTTTGGGGGATTTCATGTTTAACCCGACAAACTGGAAAATATGAAGTCCAGAAGCATCTTCCTCAGGCATATATGACAAGAGTAACTGGGAGTGCTGCCTACCTTAGAGGAAAAGTGCTGGAATTAAGTGTCATAGGAAGAGGGATGTAAGAGGAAGGCAGTTCACAATGCAATCCTTGAGGTGTGGGAACCCAGGAAATTCCTCTGGCTGCCCTGGAGGACTCGAGACCCTGCCCAGGGGGCTCAGAGACCTTGGCACAGAGCCCAAGACCCCTGTGCCGTTGATTTAGCCCTTGGAAAAAACAATTACCAACCTTGTATGAAGAATGACAAGCCACTAAAGTTTAAGTAGAATGACAGTGAATTTATCACAGGGTGAAAAATAGATTTTTTGGGGTTTTTAGAATGGGGGTTCAGGGGGCAAGATGGAGGGATATGGGTGTGACCAGCCTTTCTCCTCCTTCTTCTTGGCCTCCATCTTCTGGGTGATGTTGGCACTTTTAGATTGGTTTAGAGTAGAAGCTCACTGTCTAACATAGGTGATAGGTATTGGACAGTAATTGTAAATATTGTACAGGTAGTTTTTAGTATAAAAAGGTAACACCACCCCAGGGGAGGCAGAGTGCCTCTGTCTGTCCTGCTGAGTGGACCTCAGCAGGACAGGAGAAAGAATTTTATAGATAAGATACAATAAACAACCTTGAGACTGAGAAATGAAGAGCTCTGACTCCTTCTTTGAGCACCAGGCTGAAAAAAGAGACTTTCTAATGTATCTTGGGGTCACTCTGACCAGCGAGAGACCACGAGATTGAGGGAAGTTCCTTTTTATCCTATGTGGGAATGACTGAGTCCAAACAAATGAAAATCATTTAATCTTAAATCAACCATGGACATGCTTGCCTGAACACACACCTTAGAGGTGCCTTTTTGCAAAGGACTAATGTTATGCAAGGATTAGTGATAGAAATGTACCTAGTCTTCTTCTTTATGCAAACAATTTTTCCATCAAGAAATAAATGTATTTAAAATACAATGTTCCGATTGTTTGGTGGTTTATCATGGTATTTCTGTTTATTTCATCCATTTAGACTCTAATCTTTAGTCTGTCATGACTTGGATTACTATTATAAGACATAGGCCACCCCCTCAGATGACACTTGACTAGCTACTCCTTTAAAAAGTTATCACAGTCAATAATTTTACCCTCAAGGAAACCTGGTCCATAGTACCCTGTTTTTTATGTCACAGCTAATGTTTAAAAACAATATGGAAGCAGCACTTCTAATCAATATCTTTAAAGGTCTGTACATATTATAAATAAATGTATAAATGGAAATACAGAAAGATTAGAATATCAACAATTTTAACCACACCTGGATAGAAGAGCTTGCCTCAGTAATGATGCTCATGCCAGCCTCAAAACCTACTGTCATCACCAAAGAAGTAACTTTTTCAGCAATATAACCAACAAAGAGCATTTTTTCATCATGAAATCTCGATTAAATCACCACTTTGAATAGCAAGTATGAACTCACTGAACTCTCTGCTACATCAATATGCAGAACTGTGATGATGAATGAAGTCAAAAGCAAGGCAGAGGCACTGCCTTTGTGTCAGGACAGAGGTTCATTGACAGGGAGTCAGTGCCCACAGCTGCATGTGGGATGTTGGCTGGCTCATTATATGATAGTTGTTACATGGATTTATAGACATTTGAAGACAGCAGCCTGCATGGAATTGTTCTTTCTGTTTTGTTCTGGTAAAAGGAAAAGCAGCAAGACAAACATCGGCAACTAAACAAAAAACATTCAATTAACATTTGTCACATGCCCACTACAATATTATTAACTACACAAAGACAGGGCTTTGTTTGGATATCTTAGGGTTTAATTTCCATGTTCAAACTCCAACTATTGTTCCTCACCTTCAGATTATGTAAAAGCAGCCAAGTTTTTAAGCTCTGCTCACTGTGGATGACTCACATTATTATACACTAACCACCAACACAGTTTGTTTTTCCCCTTTGTTTTACAAGCCTGAAGTGTTCTGGCTGGAGTTTGCCTTGTTCAGAGCTTGTACGTTCTGCATCCTGCCTGCTGTACCCTGTAATCACTCCCTGTCCTTCTCCTTTCAGCTTTTAATGAGCTCCTGCCCTGGGGCTTGGGCAATCTCACAGAAACACCCTGCAGAACTCAGCACACACCTTCTACCTCTCAGGTGTTCTGACCTCTGAGAAGGAACCAGGGACACGTGGTGTCCTCCAGGGTCCTCACTGGGACCAGCTTTATTTAATGTCTTCATTAATGTTATTTAATGAATTTAATGTCTTCATTAATGACCCAGACAAAGGGACTGGGGCAGCCTCACCAAGTTTACAGATGACACCAAGCTGAGTGGTGCAGTGGCCACACCTGAAGGACCTGGATGAACTTGAGAAGTGGCCCACAGGAATCTCCTGTGGTCTAACAAAGCCAAGTTCAAGGTGCTGATCTGGGTTGGGGCCGTGCTGGTGATAATCCAGGCTGGAGGATGAACAGATCAAGAGGGATTTGGGGGTGCTGGTGGATGGGAAGCTGTTCATGACCTGGCCATGTGCACTCACACCAACCTCCTGGGCTGCATCCAAAGCACCAAGGGCAGCAGGGAGAGGGAGGGGATTCTGTCTCTCTGTTCTGGTGAGACCCCACCTGGAGTGCTGCATCCAGATCTGGAGTCCCCAAATGAAGAAGGACATGGAGCAACTCTGGAGGAGGCCACCAAGATGATCAGAGGGATGGAGCACCTCACTTACAAGGAAAGGCTGAGAGAATTGGGATTGCTCAGCCTGCAAAAGATGTGACCTAACTGTGACCTTCCAGTACCTGAAGGGAGCCTACAAGAAAAATGGAGTGGGACTTTTCACAAGAGCCTGGAGTGACAGGACAAGGGGGAATGGCTTCACCTTGGGAGCAGGTTTAGATTAGATAGCAGGAAGAAATTCTTTGTTGTGAATGTGGTCAGACCCTGGCACAGGTTGTCAAGGGAATTTGTGGATGTCCCATGACTGGAAGTGTTCAAGGACAGGGTGGATGGAGCTCTGAGCAGCCTGGGATAGTGGAAGGTGTCCCTGCCCATGGCAGGGGGGTTGGAGCAGGATGATCTTCAAGGTCCCTTCCAGCCCACACAATTCTATGATTGTATGATCTGCAGGCTCTGCTGCAGGTTCCTGAGAACTCACACAACTACACTGGAGGCCTCTGATAAAGCAAAGAACTCAGGATGACATACTGCTGCTGATGTCAAAAGATTTTTTGAACTCTTGTACGTAGGGTTGGCATGGGGAATCAAACAATGAATGTCACTAAATCCTTTTATGGAGACACAGGAGATTAAGGCTCAGCATATAACTGGGAAGGTTTCTATTCTCTGTATCAATAGGAAAAAGTCTTGAAGGTGAAAAAAGTCAAAAAAATCTCCAGTGAAGCAGAGGGAGAGCAGTTTTACACATAAAACAGGCCTTGCTCTGTGATTCTACACCACTGCCTTTTGAGCTTTTATCAGCAGACAGCTCATGTTTTGATCTAGTTTAAGTAGGGAGAAAAATAAATTGTCCAAGTATCCTAAGCTTCCCACACAAGAGGCCCATGAGACAGTGCTCATGAGGCAAGCACATTGTCAGATTCCAGAACATCACAGAGTTTAACACAGAAAGTGTGAAAGAACAGGTGAAATTATTTATTTATGTAATGAGCAGCAATGCTGAGAACTTAAGAGATTCTGCTGCCTTTGCTAAGGGATGAGATAAAAATAACGATGTCATTAATCTTACAAAGACATGTGAGCGCTTCTTTCCAGAAATAACTGTTAAGCATAAAATTTCAGGCATTAATCAGAGCATGCTGAGGCCTAACCTTCCTTAGGATTCCAAAAAAGAAATGTAAAGCAACAGGACAGTAAAGCAACATGAACAAAAGGGGCATTTAACCTTTATTCTAGGTGGGTAACTTTGGGGAAAATATGCTCAGGGACAGGTTATTGAATAGTTTAGATCTGCACTGATTCAGCTGGTTTTAGAAAAGCTGCAGCAAGTTTTACCCTCTCAGAAGTTGGTCTCCGTTGTCTGAAAGAAACCAGGAAGAAAGAAGGGCGCCGTCACATGATATCATGAATATGAAAAAAATACATATAAAATATTCAAATAAAATATTCTGCAGGAAGTAGCAAAAGAGGCATACCCATGAGGAAAGGAAAAACACAGGATAAAAAAAAAATGCTTAAGAGGTTCTTTCAGGAAGGAAAACTAGCAGATGCAGCACAAGGGAATGTAAACTCAGCCCAAACACTGAAAATATGGGCAAGATTCAGGGGGAGAATTTAAATACAGAAAGATATTTTTTTCAAATAAAGTAGAGATGCAGCACAAGCAAGGATGAATTATATTTGTTTCCCATAAGCCAAGTCCAGGAAGAGATTTCCTATAAAGATGAATCATTTTATCTCAGATCCACAGTCCTGTTGATAAATCTCAAAGTGAGCGATTCACCAAGAAGGAATATTTCCCAGGGAATGAGTTCTAGCCCTTATGTAGAGCAGCCAAAGGTGTTCCTTAGTGGTCTGGGGATGCAGATAAATTGTCTGTGTCAATTCAAAGCTCATACACAGCTGCCATGAGGGGAAGTGTTAGGTCTGCATGTGATTTCCTGAAACAAATCAAACATTTCTCCAGAGGAACCCATCAAAAGCTGACAATATATCAAGGCTGTTTTCTCTCAAAATAGTTGACTGAAACTTTTTGAGCAGATCCAACTGGGTCAGAGAAAATCGAAAAACAAATGAAGAAAGAGAAATATACTGCGTCTTTTAAAAGTCTGACAGAAGAATCTAAACAATTTTAGCATTTTAAAGTAAAACCAAAAGCTGTTTCAGTACAATAAATAGCAATGGAAGCTGAGTATTTACAATTCCAAGTACAGAGTACATTACACATATATCTTGGTTCAGCAGTAAAGTCTGCAATACATTACTGGGGTGATCCCAGTTGGCATTAAGAGAAAAATTCTGGGCTCATCTGTCACTTTCAGCAGTGGCACTAACAATCTGTCCAGTACATTTTCCAAAGGCACTTTGCTCAGCAGGATCAGCTATGCTAACTCTTTCCATCCCAGCTAGAAGCAAGCAGAGATCAGAAGGAACAGCCATATCCCAGGTTAATTTTACTATTTGTTATATGCACAGAAGACCTGCCTCTTTCCCTATCTTCAACTGATTTCATGTATTTGATTTGCTACATTTAACACATCAGTGAAAGACAACTGGAACCACCACTGACCACTGATCCTGGACCATCATTGTGCCCACCACAGGCATGGCTGACAGCTGTCCTTAAATCCTCAGTGCCATCACCTGGGAAGCCCTTGGGTCCTATACTCCTCCCAAGTGTAATGATGGCACACCCCATGTGAAAAGAATATCTGCTGGTCCATTGAGGCCAGCTAATAAACACAAAGCCCAGCATACACAGCCTCCCATGTGTCCTGGAGAACCAGCATCTCAAAAAGGAACCCTGGGAGCTGAGTCCGGCTCTGTGTACTCATTTTTTGGTGCTGAACTCTACCATAATGTACAGCTCACACTTAACCATCCCTGACAGGCCTCTTCCCAAACCCTTGCAGAGTCCAGAGGGTGAACTTGTATGTAACTGGCTTTTTGTTATTTTAGTCTGGGAGGAGTGACCCGAGCTTTGCCAGTGTTGGCAGAGCAGCTGCTCAGGGTGTCAGGGACCAGTCAGGAGCCTCAGATCCTCCGCTCACCCCATGGCTGCTTGCTGACGCAGCGCCTGGCTTTGGCACCATCATCTCACAGAGTCACAGGCTTGGCAGGATCCCCTTACACCATTTTAGAATTATGACAGAGATCACTGATCCCTTCGTCTTCAGGAGATGCCACAGCAGACGCCTTCAGCCTCCCCTGTTACCAAGTGCCATCTCCCAAAGGGACACACAGCAGGCTGGGCAACCACACAAGGGTTTGGCTGCAAAGGCCACCGACACGTGGCCTTAAAATGACACTGTGGAGATTCAAATTAGATAGTTGGAAACAAAAAAAAATCACGTTTAGGACGGTCAGGCATTGGGATAGATTGCCCAGGGAGGTGGTAGAATCACCCTGGAATGTCAGGACACAGGACATGAGAAATGAAGAGCCCTAACTCTTTCTTCAAGTGCCTTGAAGGCTGGGAAAAGACTTTGGAACTTTTCTCGGGGTCACTCTGACCAGCTAGAGATCCCGACACGGGAGGTGTGTAAGAGGCGCCGGGAGCTGGCGCTGGGTGCTGTGGCTTAGCGGTGTAAGGGCTACAGCGGGGTCACTGGGTTCGCAGTTGGACACGATGACCTTAAAGGTCTCCTCGAACCTTGACCATTCTCTGATTCCCTGACAGCGTCACCACCGCCAGCACCTCCATCCCTCCACCGCCCTCCCCTTCCCGCCCGGGGGCGGCGCGCATCCCCGGCGCGCTCCCGCCGCGTCCGCACGGTCCCGCCCGGTCCTTCCGCCGCCGCCGCCGCGCTGCGGGCGGAGCGGCGGGCCCGGGAGGCGGGTGGTGTGTCCGGCACGTCATATCAGCCGCCCGCCCGCCATTGGCTGCGCCGCCTCACCCGAGCGGGGCCGCGGCCGCCCGGGGCTGGCGCGGCGGCTCCCGCGCCCGGCGCTCGCCCCGCCCGGCGGGGAGGGACGGCAGGGGACGGGCGGGGCGGCGGCGCGGAGCGGAGCGGCGGGCCCGGCGCTGCCTGCGGCCGCGGGTAGGTCGGCGGCGGGTAACGTGACATCCGCGGCTCGGGGTTTATAAACCTTCCCCGGGGCGCGGGCCGGCGGCGCTCAGCCGGCAGGGAGGCGCAGGAGCGGCGCAGCTCTCCCAGCCCATCCCGAGGTGAGCGGGCGGCGGGACTCGGGGGCAGACGGACGGGCCCGGGTAGGGGGCGAACCCCGTCCCCGCGGGGGTCCGTGTCCTCCCGTGGGGATGAGGCGGCGCAGCCCCGGGGCTGCTCGGCTGGGTCGGGTCACCCCGCATCCCCCGGCGCCCCCGGAGCCCGGGCGGTGCTGGAGGATGCGGCGGTGTGTGTCAGCGCCGAGGGAGGCGCCGGCCTGACCCGTTGCTCGGGGCTTTACTAGCGTGTGCCTGTGTTTCAGGACTCCGGAGAAGCCAATGCCCAGGTTGGAGAGCTGCGCCTGGAGCTGTTCCTGCACTGCCAGAGGAAGGCACAGGAGCCAGCTGGGGGACACGGCGGCGGGGCTGGCCGCCAAGGTGGGCGAGATGCTGAGCTCCTCCGTGCCGAGCCCCTCGCTGGCGCTGGTGGGTCGCGGAGCTCGCAGCCCCAGCACCTCCAGCGCCAGCAGCACCAGCAGCACCTTGAACTGGAGTCAGCACCTGGTGCAGAGGAGCGTGGTGCTCTTCGTCGTGGGTGCTTTCATGGCCCTGGTGCTGAACTTGCTGCAGATCCAGCGGAATGTGACTTTGTTCCCTGACGAAGTGATTTCTACTCTCTTCTCCTCCGCCTGGTGGGTGCCCCCGTGCTGCGGCACAGCAGCAGGTGAGTCGCTGACCCCCACGGGTGATTTTGGGTTTTTCCTCATCCTCTCGTGGAGGAGGAGAGGCGGTGGGGCTGAATGCGTGACCCGTGCGCGCGGGAGCCCCGCATTCCCATCCGCCAGCGAGTGATGCGAGCTCGGGCTTTTGGGAGGGTGCGCGCCCGGCTTTATCCCCGCGTGTGCCAGGGCCGGTTTTGAGCCGGTGCGCTCTGAACGCGGGTGAAGCGGGGGGTGTCCCTGGCTGGAAGCGGGGTTCGGGCTCGGGGTGACCGCAGCGTTCCCGCCGCTCCCGGGCTGCCCCCGCCCCGCGCGGCCGCGTGTCGGCCCCGCCCCCCCGGCGCCCATTGGCTGCCGCCGAACTGGTGAGTGGCGGGCGGCGCTCCCCATTGGCTGCGTCCGCGACTGGCCACGGGCTGGGCCACAACAAGGAAGTCACGTGCGGCGGCGTGCGCGGCCCTGTCACCGGCCCGGGCCCCACAGAGCCCCAACCGAGCCCTGTCACCGGCCCGGGCCCCAGCCGAGCCCTAGCCGAGCCCTGTCACCGGCCCGGGTCCCAACCGAGCCCTTCCCCAGCCCCACCGAGCCCTGTCACCGGCCCCGGGCCCCACCGAGCCCTGTCACCGGCCCCGGGCCCCACCGAGCCCTGTCACCGGCCCCGGGCCCCACCGAGCCCTGTCACCGGCCCCGAGCCCCACAGAGCCCCAACCGAGCCCTGTCACCGGCCCGGGCCCCAGCCGAGCCCTGTCACCGGCCCCGGGCCCCACCGAGCCCCAGCCGAGCCCTGTCACTGGCTCGAGCCCCACAAAGCCCCAACCGAGCCCTGTCACCAGCCCGAGCCCCAACCGAGCCCTGTCACCGGTTCAGGCCCCACAGAGCCCAACTGAGCCCTGTCACCAGCCTGACCCCCACCCCTGTCACCAGCCCGAGTCCTGTCACTGGCCCTTCTACTGTAAATTCATTCGGAGCTAAGGCTCCGAATTTGTTCTCAAAGACAGGTGTACAAATGTGCTTGTGCTACTCCTACCAGAAAGTCTAGAAGTGAGATGCTTTATTACCTATCATTCAGTGACTTCAAATAACATGATGGTGTTCTACCAGACAATATGTGGGGCATGATAATCAGTTTAAAAAGTCACCGGCCTGGCCCGCACCATCCCCTGTCACCATCCCAGCCCCTGCCTGCTGCCCCGTGCCTTCTTGCTGTCCCTTGCCCCAGTCACCTGTCTGTCCCCTGTCACCTGCCTGCCCCTTGCCCGCTGTCCCCATCACCTGCCTGCTCTCAGCGCCTTGCTTGCTGCTCCTGTCACCTAACCGTGCCCTGTCTCCTGTCCCTGTCACCTGCCTGGCCCCTGCCTGCTGTCCCTGCCTGTCCCTTGCCTGCTGCTGGGCTCAGAATACCACAGAAGGCTCAGGTCACGATGTGGTTGTCACACCAGCTGGCACATACTTTGTGGTTTATCATTCATAACCCCCCCCAGTCCATGTCTAGACAAAGTTTCGGTGAAGGATTGGAGGATTAAAAAGGAATTAAATTTTGGGGAATAAACTCACTTTAATATTTTTAAATTTTGCATTGAAAATACTTCAAACAACTCCTGCATATTTTGGTTTGACGTCTGTTTGTATCACACCATGAAGGGGGTATGAATGATGAACTGTAAACTCAAATGAATAATGAACTGTGTTCATTAATGGATGAACATTAAAGGATGGTTAAAGGATGAACATTAAAGGTTCATTAAAGGCTGGCCTGGGATATTCTCCAGTGAGAGTTCTCATAGTCCTGTCTCAGTTGGATTAAACTTTGGAATTTAGCTGTTACCATAAGGCAAGAGTCCTGGTAGCTGGCATCAGAGTAATGAAGCTGTTTCAGAACACGTCTGTCTTGGAATAGTATGTTCTCTAGCTGTCTTAACATAGCATTTCTTACTCTTAGGAGTTTAAGGGATTAAAAAAAGAGCAGGAAAGGAAATTAATAAACATAGAAGTTGCACTCAGTAAAAGCAGCATGTCTAACCCTGGAGTTGGTAACAACTCAGGGAGTTGCAATCCCTAGAAGAATGAAACTCTGGTGTTTTTGCCAGCAACTGAGCTAACACTAGCCTATGTTTTTCTTCTGCAACCAACTTTCAGACTGATAAAGGCTGAAAAATGCCTTATGGAGATAAAAACTTTGTCTGGTTAATTGTGTGAGTATCTATTTTTCCCTGATATAAATAGACTGATGGCAGCTGCTTGTTTAAGTTCAGCTCTGCTTCTGTTTGGTATCGAAATTCATCTGACATGGACAGGAGCCCTGGGCTGACTTACAGCCCGGCAGAAGGAGAGAAAGCAGCTCTGCTAATAAACTTTTAAGTCCATGCAAATATTTAATTCAGGGCCTGATTCACAGCTGATGAATCATGTTCATAAAGCTGTCAGCCCTGCACGTGAGCAATGAACACAGATTCCACTCCTGGCAAAGCTTTTATTGTGCTTTGCTTTTATTGGTACAAGCCTTTGCTCAGGATGTCAAATGGCAAATCTCTTTAAACAAAAGGAGCTTCAAGTCAGATACCTTGACAATGCAATATATATTTAGAGGTTCAAAGAGCTGGGCTTTTACTTCTTTAAAGTAGAAGAGGCAGGTAATAATTGTGTTTTCTTCATCAAGTTTACAGCAGTGTCATGAGCACCTTGCTGATTTCTCAAGCACTTTTATTCCAAGCTAATATTTAGTAATATTGGAGTAATCCTTGCCTGGCAGCTGGTGCAAGTGTTGTTCCTTCTCTTGCAGCTGTGGTTGGCCTGCTGTACCCCTGCATCGACAGCCACCTCGGGGAGCCCCACAAGTTCAAGCGGGAATGGGCCAGCGTCATGCGCTGCATCGCCGTCTTCGTGGGCATCAACCACGCCAGTGCTGTATCCTTCAGCTAGTGTTTGCTCCCTGGGCTTGCTCTGGGCTCAGCAGACTGGCTCTGCCACTGTCTGGGGTCTGGGGGAGGATTGCCAAGGTAAGGGTGGTGCTCCTGGCAGAGAAAGTCTGAGATGTAGGAATGTTCCCCCTGTTGATGGCGTGACAAAACTCTCCTTTGTCTGCTTAAAAAGGAGAAAAGCACAGAAGTCGCTCTCCTCAATTAGGTAAAAAAGACACCTCAGAAGACCTGGGGGACTTCACCTCAAACTTAAGGATAGCTAATTGGACAGGAGCCAAAAAGCCCTGCCTAAGAAATTCATGAGAAAAAGAAGAGAACAAAGGAACTAATGGCTTTTGTGGGGTGTTTTACCAAGAGCAACTCTTGCACCTGGCTCGGGTTTTCTCTGTAAAAAGTTTTGTTATTTTGCCTTTTATTAAAACTTCTCTGTTTCCAACACTTCCACAGAAGCCATCCTGCTGGTTTTATGCCTTCTAAGGTAACTGAGCTCTCTTGGGTGTGATATAAATCTCCAAGAGCTTATAAGACCTAGCTTGAAGAGACCATATATCACTGTGACACCTGCTGTAGGCTGCAGTGGCTACTGTAAGATGTGTGACACACCTCACTTAAAGTGGTATGGGAGGGAAGAGGGATTGACATCGTGATATGTACAACTGCAAGCATGACAGTGTAAACTCTGTTGCTTTAATCTACATCTAAAAGTTAACACAACTAACTAGCGATTTGATAGTGAGAAGCACAAAATAAGTGTTCTTTATGTTAAAAATATGGTGGCTTGAGCAGAAAACCTGGGTAATCCTGCTCACTTAGGTTACTTGAGACAAAAATCCATCAAAGTTAAATGTTTCAAAATGTAGCCTATTCTCTAGATGCTCAGTGTGACAAAAATTGATGTTGACTTTGCAGTCATGCTCCAGTCCAAGTTAACAAAAGCTATGATTGTTTGGCAAGTATGAAAACTAAATCCTAAATGTATTGTGTTTAAAGACAGAGAATTGGGCTTACTTTCAGTTTGAATTCTCCCTTGTTCAGTTTCAGCAACAGGATGTCTACAGACTTAAAAAGCACTGTCCTTAACATCTTTTTCCAGAAACTAGATTTTGCAAACAACGTCCAGCTGTCCCTGACTCTGGCAGCCTTATCGCTGGGGCTTTGGTGGACATTTGATCGTTCAAGAAGTGGTCTTGGTCTTGGAATAACAATAGCCTTTGTAGCAACACTGATAACCCAGTTTCTTGTATATAATGGCGTTTATCAGTAAGTTAGCTTCTAAAATACTATTTCAATTCTCTTGTCTTAACTAAAAGCATGGGTGCACATGAACTGGAATTTAGTTGTTAATGTATTTGGCACATTCTTGCAAGGAGATGTTTTGTTTGTCTAAGGTAGTGGTCCAGTTGTTCCAAATGCCCAGACTGAGAACTGTGGGTGGCAGGTGGGGAGCATTGGGATTAGGATGTGTGTTGAAATGGTAACACCTCAGAAAACTGGAATTCTGCTGGCTCTCAGCAGAGTGAATATCTAAACTTTACTGGCTAGGACATGGGGCTTTAGAAGCTTGTGAATTTTACAGACTTCATTTGGTCTCACAGTTTTTGTTGTTTTTTTTTTTTGTTTTGTTTTTTTTGTTTGTTTTTTTTTGTTGTTGTTGTTGTTGTTTAAGTCCACGGAGAGAATTCTGTAACATCTGGTTAAGAGCATGTAAGATGATGAAAGTTACTTGTCTCTAACTTTCTAACTTATTCCCTTTTCTTCACTAGGTATACATCCCCAGATTTCCTTTACATTCGTTCTTGGCTTCCGTGTATATTTTTCTCAGGAGGTGTGACTGTAGGAAACATAGGACGCCAGCTGGCTATGGTAATTACTGCATAATTACTAGTTTCCTTAACAATCCAAATGCCTTCCATTGTTGTCAGTCCAAGAATAAACTATGCCTTGAAGGGTATGACTCACAAACTGTCAGAGTTAAATAGATGTATTCCTAAGAGCTGAACTGTAAGCAGACAACCTGTGTTGCCAGTAGAGTGGGTATTGTCTTAGTAAGTGTTTGAATATCTTTTGTATTTAACTTTTTCCAGTGGCAGCCTAAATAAGACTGGAATCAGTACATTGCTCCTGCTCAATCAGTATTTATAATTAACATTTAGGGTAGCTGGAGAACTGAGACACTGCTGGGCTTTCTCTAATTATTCATGCACAAAAGTATATATAGGGAAATGTCCCTATATAGCATCAAATTCCACTGCTCCAAAATCAAATATTCTCTTGCCAGTTACTTCAGACATGATTCAAGTATCACTGCATATATAAAGGGATAATACAAATTGCTGTCTTGTTTGCCAGGTTCTTAAGGAATTATTTCCTTGTGGCACACTGAAGAGTAAACCTGGCTGTGTGTTTGCACATCAGGCTAAGGCTTGGTTGTGAAAGGTGTTCTGACACTGATGGATAATAATAATTAATGTTGTGTTGATTTAACTTCTGTCTTCCTTGTAAGTCCTGTGTCCTGGAAAACACCCTTCAAGTTAACTTTCCTAAGGCTGCTGTGGTTTTAGGTGGCTTCAATTTTTACTGAAGGAAGGGCGTTTGAGGTTTTTTAAAGCACAAGTTCACCACTCCTCTTTCAAATCTCACTGATGCATACAATCAGCATTTGGGTTTATTTAGGACTACATGTATGGGAGGAAGAGAAAGGCTAATTTCTCTTTTTAAATTTGCCACTCACATCAAGTGGAAACCATTAACTGAATTGTGTTGAAGCTTTGGTATTGCAGCAGAGTCTCAAAATAAAATTATAGTTGGTTTTATGCTACAGTTCTGTATTTCACACAGTCCTTTCCAGTTGCTCTGCTGTTCCTGTTAGAAAGCAAAGGAAGGCAGCCTTAAACTAGAAAGAACTAAAATGAATTTAGACACATAGAACTTTTTCCTTTGCTGTTGTTTCACCTGGCATCTCACCTGAGTGTAGTTAAAATCAGTCTGGATCCTGCAGCCTGCAGCTTGTCATCTTCCTTATAAAGAAAGGGGAAAGTTGGCAATGCAGAGCTTTTTATTCTAGTTATTTAGAAGTGTCTTCTCATGTGTTTTACATTGCCATTACTTAGTCAGGAAAAGCTTGGGGAAGTGCAGCATTTTCATAGGAACACTTCTGCAAGTCATTGTGAAGCATTGTGTGCTGGAATTCCCAAGAAGTAGGGTCTGTAATTCAGTCAACCACAAGTTTCTTCTATAGAGGTAATTCAAAAGTCCCAGTCTGTTTTGTCAGCCATTGTGGTTGTGGCAGGAAGATGGAATGTAGCATTTTTTTAACCCATACTTGAATTAAACAGTTATTTCTCTGGCTATATGTGCTGATGCTCCTGTTAGAAAGCAAAGGAAGGCAGCCTTAAACTAGAAAGAGCTAAAATGAATTTAGACACTTAGGACTTTTTCCTTTGCTTTTGTCTCACCTGGCATCTCACCCTGAGCTCTTGGCTGCATGTGACAGATATTTCCAGAGTAGAAGGTGGCACCTGTGGAAATGAGTGGAGTAAAGTTGCTTTGCTTCTTCCTCAGCCCCTGTCTAGATTTTCCAGTTAGAAATGAAAAGTGAAATGAAAAGTGTCCCTAAGATATCTCCTCCCATGCTGATAAATGTTAGCTGGGAGATCCTTGCTGCTCTCCAGTCACTTGATTTCAAAGGAGCTCCCAAAGTGCAGTGTGACCTTTCAGCAAGCCTGCTGTCAGCAGAGACTTTGGGGTTTTGTTTGGCTTGTTGGCATTTTTTTGCCACCACTTAAGGATGAAGTCCGGTGTTTTCTTTTAGTAGGTTTTATAGCAAATGAAGAGGTGAAGGTGCTGCTGCTGCCATCAGTTCTTTCTGCTCATTCTGACACCTAGAGTTGCTCAGTCAGTGCTCATCAGCTGGGTTAAGTGGGTGGCAACACTTCATTTTTGAGTTCTAACCATCTTTCTCAGCATCTGACAAATTAGTGTGGTATTCAGAACTTGGACCTCACAAATATCTATTGTGTACTAGTGCTAGAGGCTGGAGAACTGAGAATGCATTCAGTACTTGAAAATATATTTGCATTTTGACCTTAGAAAGAGAACAAGTTACAAGCTTTGTTTCAAAGAAAAATGGGTTAAATATCTTATAGTGACATATTACTGCATTCCATACTAGAAAACAGAGTTAGGAAGAAATGAGTAAGTCTCTGATACCAGGCTTTGACTGAAAAATAAAGTAGCTTGTGGTTAAAGGCAGTTTGAAAAAGGGCTGTTAAACTGAATTAATGGCCATTGAGTGAAGCATTGAGTACCTTCTGCTAAGAAATAAACTGAGATAGAGAGGAAAGATAACAAAGTCTTATAAAAAGCCATGCAATTGGCAGATGGATTTTTCAGATGCACTGATTGAGGCAACAAACACCCATAGTGATTTTTTTTTTTTTTTGTCCACAGTTAGGGAGCACGTCCTCGTTAAGCTTTTAAAAGAAGCCATGCTCTCCAGGTCATTGTCAGCCTAACTGGAGTTACTTTACTATTTAATAATTGAAAATACTGCATAATGTAGTCACTTATCAGATGGCATTAAAACCTAACATGTGTTTGATGTTTTTTATCCATAGGGTATTCCAGAGAAACCACACAATGACTAAGCCTTTGAAGAAGAATACCCGGTGCCAGTGTGAAAGCAACTTTATGAAGATGTGTTCCTTTCTAAAACTGAAGATTATTTAGAAGAAATAATCTCTTTATGGGCTCACTGCACAAATGACTTGTGGGGAAAAAAAAAATTATCCACTCTTAGAATAGCCAAGTGAAATTAACTGCTTATCTTGAAATCTTACCCCGATTTACCACATAAGCATTTGCATATGGCTGTTCTCTGGAAGAGTTTAACACCAAGTGCATACAACTGTTCAGGCTAAGTGGCAGTTTTCCAAGTATTAGATTCCACTGTAAGTTATTGAATCAGCTGCCATGTTTTAAAGCCTTGAAACTGAAATTTAATTACAAGCTCTTGTATCAGTGCCCAAAGGAAGTAGATTGATGGTGCTTAACAATGATGAAGTATGGTTTAATAGGAATAGTATTTATCCAAATCTTTAAAAAATAGGGTTATTTAAAAATAAGAGTGATCAAAACAGATTAAAGGCATTGCACTAATGCTTTTAGGAGTCTTATGAAGGAATCATGCCCTTACTTGTAATGCTGCATTAAGTTTCTGTCTTTGACGGTGGAGAGGGTTTGAGGGATGAGAGGTTGGAAGCCTTAGTTTGGAATTTCTAAATTACTTCAGTATGAGAAGTGAGCACAGGAGACAATCTTGTTCAAACGTGAACCTTTATCAAGAGATTCCAACTGGAAATTTCATTACTCCTGAGGCTTGCAGTTAGATTTGCAAGAATCAAGCTCTGGCCACAATTCAGTAAGAAATCTCAGTGTGTGTGACTATGCCTGCTTAATATTAGACCCCTGCTTCAGTGTCTCACCAAAGGACATCTTAAATATCTCAAAGTCTGATGTCACTGAAAAACCATGCATTCCATGTCAGTGCTTGGCCATGGAGCACGTGCCCCCAAGTTCTTTGATTTGTCATTTCCTCCTAGAGCTGTCCTTTGAATCCGGGTTTGGACTGAAATGATTAGAAAAAGAATTGGGCCTCAAATGTGATTTAAACTGTATGTGAAGAACAGCAAACAGCTTGTTTTCTCAGTTCAGTTTCTGAAAGAGATCACTACTTGTTTTTACACAACCCTATAGAACTTGCAATCTGTGATTGCCTTCTTAAAAACAAAAAGTGCTTATGTCACTACATTAAACATTTGGTGTTTCTTAATACATAGTTCTGGTGAGCACAACGTATTCATTTGATAGCTTAGACCACAGGAGACCTAAATAGCAAGTATTAGGTCTTAAAAGTTGAAGTGCAATGTACAGTAAGTCTGAGCCTCAAGTTCTCTTCAATATCGATCATTTCTTATGAGAGATTAAAGAGAAAAGGGTTCTGAGTTCATTTCAATGCTGCATGGAGTCAAATGGAGCAATAATTTATTTAACTAGTACAGCTAGTTTTGTTGTATCTTACATTGAACCCAAATTTTTAGAAATACTCCAATTTTGTGGTTATGGTGTACTTGTAAACTTTTATGGATTTGCCTTTTTGTATTATGCAATTTATTTTTTTTTTTTTTGTTGTGTTCTTTTCCAATCTTACATGGCTTCAGTTATAGTTAGAGGCTTCAGTTAAAGGTTGAACCATCAAAACAGAAGTTGAGGCCAGGTCTCTGTTCTGGCTGTTTTCACTCTTCTAAGGGAATGCTAGCAACAAAAGTTTAGCACAAAGTCTATACTACAGAGCAGACCCCAATTCTAACCTTACTTTGGTGTAAATCAAGAGTAATTTCATTGATATAAGATCCATCCTCAAATGTTCAAAACCTAAATAATCAAATTTTCTAGAACTACTTGAAGAGACTGGAACAGGTTCAGCTCAGCTGTTTAAGGAGCTGCTGCCTTGCTGGAGGTACAGCTTTGTAATCATCTTGAAACCCATTTCAAAGTGTTTTGAAACCAGATGTAAGTAAAGCTGGCAGTGATCTCTATGGATATTTGATAGAGAAGTATCTCAGATTTATTTGTAAAGACTGAAACTAAATCTGTACCTGTTAGAAAAAATACAGCCAAAAACATAAGTCAAAAGTTCATTTTTTGCCAATACTTCTGAGTATCTTAACCAAAGTGATTTAAGTTTGGAAGAGGTGGGGAGGGGAGTGAAGAAAATTTGCACTATTCTGAATTTGAACACTTAAATTCTCATTCTTACTGGTAAGTTTTCAGCGGTGTGTTTGGTTTTACACTTTTTTTACTATTAAAGTTTTAAGATCAAACCATGTTTGCCTTGGACTCTCTGTGCTGGCATTATGCAGGAATCTTTCTTGAAAAGGACAGTTGTTATGGTTGCATAACAAATATTCAGTCATGCATATGCAGTGGTTTTAAAAAAAAAAATCCTAAACTGAACTTGGCAAGATCAGCTTCAGCAGGGGTTGTACAGTTGAAGAAAAACAGCCTTGCTATTGTAGCAGGGAAGCAGAGTAAGTGTGTTGTGGTTTTGTGCTTTAAAGTACAGAATTTTCCTGCCATTGTCTTCCAAAATGCTGAAATTCATAATCTGAAGCAAAATATGGAGGGGGCAGGGTAAGCATGCAAATTCCTGCTGTGGTTTGGTTGTGTGCAGCAGTGGTTACTGAAGTCTGAAGCATCTTGAAGAGTGCAAGCTAAGAATGAGCTGCTGAGGCTAAGCAACTCTAATTGCAGCTCACAATTGAGACCAAAAGTCTTCAATTTTACTGCACTTAAGTGTCTGTTTTAGACTTCTAGAAGTTGCTGCACTTTCAGTGGAAACAGTAGAATGACATTTTGGTCAATTTTCAGTTGGCAGAGTTGAGGAAAGCTTCATTAGGAATTTCTTAAATATTTTAGCTTGAATAGCCTGGGTTTAACTTCAGTGTAGCAGCTGAGGGAGGAAGTGTTAACAGCTCCAATCTGATGGCCCAGGTTCTCCAGCTATATTGATTTCCCTGAAACTGCACTCAAATTTTGTGAAAAGGAATTAAATATATATTTTTATGTATGTGAATACATGTAACATATATATATATAATATATATACATACATATATCTTATATAGATGTGTGTATATATATACACATGTATATTATATATGTATGTGTGTATATATATATATATATAAGGTGGTGAGATACAGCCTGGTCTTGGAGAACTAAAGCATGATGGTCTTTTGAGTCAGGAACAGGTGTACAAAGTTTATAAAGGAAAAAAAAACCTGCTCTTCCCAGCAAGTGGGATGATTTGACGTGTGCACATTCCTGCAGATCCATCCTGTGGCTTGTGCAGCCTTTGGCTTTAATCATGGGGATTTGCAGGTGCTAAATTAGCCACAGGAGGGCCCATGGTCTGTTCTCTGAATGCAGCAGGAACATATTGAGATGAATAATGAAATTAGGTCTCAATTGCCTTTACTGCACATCAGAATAGCTCCAAAATTCATGAGAACAAAGCATTACATGCTGGATTAATTGAACAAAGCATACAGGTGAGAACTTTTTGAGGGTTCTGTCTTGGAAACAGGTGAGAGCTGTGGGTGACAGTGGGTTCTTTCAGCTCAAAGGCCAAGAAGAGCTCCTATAGATGGATAATGATGATTTCTCTGGGCAGTGAAATACCACAGGAGCTGCCCCATGCTCAGTTTGGAGGCCTCATGTGTTTAAATTCTTACATTGTGCAGTGATAATGTTGTGCCTTCATGGGCTGCGAATGGGGACAGGTGAATTTCATGTTCCATAAAGCCTCATGTGAGGCTGGCTGTGTCACAGGAGAGTCTGTGGATTGTGATGATGCTTCTGGCCTGCTGCAGGTAACTTTCAAACACAGGATTCAAAGTACATATGATAGTTCCTATAAATAATGCATTACTACCCAAAAACACATAAAAGGTCAGAGCTTTACTGAGTTTTAGTCAGTGAATTCTTTTCTTCAGCTGCAAATTATGCCTACTCTATTTCATTGTCTTCTTTGTGTGTTCAGCAGCTTGACTGCTATTAGATTTTCATTAAATATCAGAGAAGTGCTACAGAGGTTACATGGACTTGCTGTGTTTCCTAAGAATTAAAGCATCAGCTACAAATCAGCAGAATTTAAATACAGCTGCAGCATTTTCTCTCAGCTTAGTAGCTGGCATGGGGCTCCCTCTGGCAGCCAGGTGAGTGTTCCTTGGGTTGGGGCTGGGCAGGGGAGGCTGTGTGTCTCTCACTCCTATAAATGCACAAGGAGTTCATCCTTTTCAAGGTGTCTTAGATTAGAGGCCAGAAAATTAAAATAAGTTAACCTGGACTCAGAAGTGAGTCAAGATCACATCCAGTAAGGGCCTGTGAAAGAAAGGCTCACTGAGATGCTCCTGGGGAAATGTAAATTGTTCACATGTGACCATGGAGTTCAAGACAGGTCTTCTGGCTGTCCTGGCTGCATTTTGAGTTTCATGATGCTGGAGAGACCATAGAATCATAGAAATGTTTGGAGAGGGACCTTAAGGACCATCTGGTTCTAACCCCCCCCTGCCATGGCAGAGATGTCCCAGGCTGCTCCAAGCCCCATCCAGCCTGGCCTTGAGCACTGCCAGGGATGGGGCATCCACAGCTTCTGTGAGCAACCTGTGCTAGATAAAATCACCAAGCACACAGTTTGGGTCAGCTGGAGCACTTGTTACCACCTTGACATGCACTGGTTTGATTCTGACCTTTGAAAAGTGCTCCAAGTTGTCTGAGAGTGCAATGCCTCACCTCTTCAAAAACCTAAACCACTCTTTTTTATAAAAATGAAATGAGAAATTTCAATTTCCAAACATTCTTCCTGGTAGTCTTAATGTTGCAGAAATGTATAAGAATGTGTTGGTTTAGGAATTATCTTTTGTTTTGATAAATCTGCATTTTTTGGCCCAATAAAAAGGTTTTTAAAAAAATTTCTGATCACTTTCCTTATGCACACCCTCATCAATCTTTTATTTTCTGGCCCAGGGTAATCACTTTCTTCTTCCTTCCTGCCCTTTGTTGTTTAAACAGCTTCTCTAGTCTTTATACTTCATCACCTTTCAGACCTCATCTTCCTCTCTGCCACCCCAATAGGGGCTTGAAAGGCAGCAGGTACCTGTGCTGGATCTGCAGTCTGCACTCTCTGCACCTTTTCATTCCCAGACATTACTCAGAACTTATTCAAGGATTTTTTTTTTTTTCCCAGTTTTCTTGCCTGTTTCTGTCAGAAACTCCTTCTACAATAGAAAGTCAGGCTGCTGGAAGGACCAGCATCTCCCATCTCAGCACCTGGGGGAGCAAGCAAGGAGCTGTGCTGTCCTGCAGAACTTCTGCCTTGTTCTGACAATTGCATTTGGGGAGACAAAGTTTTATGTTTAAAACCATCAAAACAACCCAAACAAACCCCAAGTTTTTCTCACCTGGCTCAGAAGAGCAGCCTTGCAGTGCCAGCTGTGTCACTGCCATGTGGTACTGGAGGCTGCTGGGGTTTTGAGCAGCAGCCCCTGGAGATGGGATAACTCTGGATCCTACAAGCCATCACTCAGGTTTTAATACCTGTGTTACAAAAAAAAAAAAAACAACCAGCTGCTGGTGAGTTTAACACTGGGTATCACTTGAACAGATGTCATCCAAAAGCAAGAGAAGCTGTCTGTGATCCCTGATCACCCCTGGTGTGCAGCTGATGGCCCAGGCTGGAGGGGTCTGTGCTGCTGAGCTCTTGCACCAGGACCCTGTAGCACAGAGCCTGGGCACTGTGTGGGGCTGTGCTGCACAGGGATGAGCAGCTGGATCTGGTTTCTCCAGGAAATCTGCTGCTCCTGGGCTGCTGGAAGAGGTGACACAAGCTGATGTAGGAGGAAGGTGCAACACATCCCTGCCAGCATCGATCAGGCCACTCCAAATTTTGCCCTGCAAGGATCAGACAGCATAGTCCAGAAATCTCAGGAGGTGCAGAGGAAATAATCTCCAAGAATACATACCCTTCTGACATACCCAGCTCTAGCAAAATAAACAGGGCAAAAATCAAAACTCCAGGGGCTCTTTTGGGCAGCAGAGACCTTGTCCAGACAAGCAGAGCTGATTTATTTCCGTGCAGAGCTCTGCAGCAGGGAAATTCTTTGCAACATTTCTCCTTGCTTGGCTGAAGCACACAGTGCAGTCAGTGACATCCTCACCCCAGAAAGGAACCAAACACAGCTGAGCTGAGGTGCAGCACAGGTGAAGTCAGTGGGGCTGGAGATGTGCTGAGCATCACGAGCAGCTCCAGGGCTGGAGCTCTGCTCCCAGCCGTAGCAGGGCAGCAGAGACTGTCACTGCTGAGGGCTGGAGGTCAGACATGAATAATCCTGCCACCAAACCTCCCACAGGTCACCTTCCAAGCACCTTGCTGGAATAGTTGAGTAAGAGTGAATAAAAACATCAGCAAAAGGGCCACACTCAGTCATAAGCACCTGAGTTATCAGCTCAGTGGAAGAAGATAGCAATGGTGTCTAACAGCATAACCAATCCTGATCAGTTTACTCAGAATTTTTGCAATTTTTTGGTCTTTTCATGCAGAGAAAACACCTGGTATCACCAGGGCAGATCCTGCTGCCACTTGTTTAGGTTTAACTTCATCTTTACTCCCACAGGTTGTGGTGCTGGTGGGATGGGAGTCCTACCACAGCACAAATGAGTCTGTACTGAGCACAGATTGAAGGTACAACCTGGGGATTCATTATTCTCTTGGTGGAACTCAGCTGCAAAGGATAAACATTCCCATAATTGGAGACACCCCAGGGTATTCAAAGTAACCCCTATAGGCTGGTGGGTTTGGCACAGGAGACACACAGCCTCCAAAACTGGCAGCTCAAGACCACAGAGAGGATGTGAGACACCTCAGAATCAGGGAATCACTTTCACTGGAATTACATTTAAGGTCATTGAGTCCTGCTGGTAACCCAGCACTGCCAAGCCCATCACTTGAATCCTGTCCCTAAGTGTCTCATCTCCACAGAGACCTCCAGGGATGGTGACTCCACCACTGCCCTGGGCAGCCTGTTCCACTGCTTGACAACCTTTAAGGAGAAGAAATTTTTCCTAATATCCAATCTAAACTTCCCCTGGCTCAACTTGAGGCAGTTTCCTCTCATCCCAAACCAAAACAGCAGGATGCTCAAGGTTTGAACCCCACCTTCAACCTTCACTAATATGGGAACCAAAGACATCCATCAGTGCTTATGATGAGAAAAAATGGGGTTTGGGGGTTTTTCCCAACAATCAAACATTGGAAGTAGACCATGAAGCCAGCAATGGTCTGGCCTCAGCATCATCACACCCACAACTCATTGTCATGGGAAGGATCACTCTCCTGGAAGGTGCAGCCAGGTGATGGAAGTTTGAATGCAAAGTTCTGAGGTCAATAGAATAAGCAGCCTCACACAGGAGCTGGTGAATAATTCCCATCAGATCTGCAGTGGGATTTGGGGAAAGAACAGCTGCATTTGTCTGCCTGCTCCTTGGGCATGTTCCACCTGCTTAATTGAAGGCAGGTCCAAGTGAGCCATCTGTTGACCTGGTTGAGGAATCAGAGCTTCCCACTAATTTAAAGATAATTCTTACAGGTTATTAAAGGCCTAGAAGGAAAGGAGAGATGGATAAAAAACAACAGTAAGAAGCTTTGCCTCAGAGGCACAGGTAATATCTGTAACAGCTGCTCCACCCTATGCCTTAGCTAATTGTTAAATGAATCACCCTGGCAAAAGAAGCATTAATAAAGGGAAGCGAAGACTGAACATCTGGAAAATAATATGAAAGGGAAGAATTTTCATATTTTGGAACTCCTTGCTGGGTGGGAACTGCTTGGGGAGACAGCTCTAATTGCTTGTCTGAGGGAATGAAAAGTGAATCTATTCCCAGTCTGAAATCAGCAGTCATTGTGAATTCCTCTCTGCTCTCCTGTCCCAGTGCCACAGCTCTAACAGGGGGCCCTGACCTGCAAATATCAAGACAAGCTCTTCATCTTCTGCTCCTTGGCCAGACAGCAATGTGCACCACAAAGGCAGGGGTGTGCCTCCTCAGGAGCTGGGTCCAAGCTCAGAAGCTGTTCCCAGCAGCCAAGTGCAGGATGCACTATCAAAATAAGTTTATTCTGGGGGCACCAGTCAGTCCTGGTGCTGCTGGGTGGTTACCATTTGATAAACCAGCTTTCTGCCTGATGCTGTCAGGCTTTCCTGGCAATGGCTGTGGGGCAGGAGGGGAGAACACCAGGCCTGCTGCTGTTTGCTCCTGCTGTGCTTTGCAGCTCTTTGATGGATACAGGGAGCTAGAGACATGGCAAATTTCTCTCCCTACAGAAGAAGGACATGGCCAACACACAGCAGAGTCCCCTGTGCAAGCCCCTTTGTCCAGCACAGCAAGGAGCTCTGCAAAATGAGCCCTCACCACAGCCTGAGTCAGACCCTTCATGATTTGACACTGGAAACTGGGCTGGATGAAACTCTGGAACGTTCTTGGGTCTCATTCAGCTTCGGTAAGGAAACCAAACCAGGATACCACAAATCTCTCTGACAGTAGGATGCTGGGATTTTAGCACACACCTGGAAAACAGATTGTGCTGCAATACCTGTGCACTAATAGAGTCTGACTGGGTCTGGCTTTTCTGCTCACCATCTCCTGCTTACCACTTCCTCACAGAAGCAGCTCATAGTGATCATGATTCTTCTACATTCCCTCCATTTGCTCTTCTTGCTCTTCTGCCATTCTGCAAGTTCTCAGTCTCTTGTCTTGGAGAAGAATCTCCTTCATGTAACACATGTAACACTGTGCAGCCAGGTCTGCAGCCAGCAGAGGCAGAGCTGGGGTCTGCACAAACCCATTCTGGGCAGCCACTCCCCAGGGCACATGTCCAGCAGGGCACAGTGGGTCTGCAGCAGGGCCATGGTGAGGGCAGGGGAGAGAAGCAGCCCTGAGCCAGGGCTCTGCAGCAGGACAGGCTCACAGCTCTCTCATTTCAGCAGGAGTGTAAAAGTCTGAGCCACTTTTCTAAATAGAGCCTAGAAGTAACTCAACTACCCTCCAAATGTAATGCTGCTCCCAGGCCAAGCTGCATGGCATTCCCAGTGGTGTGTCACTCCCTTCCAAGCCTTTCATTTCCACCTGCAAAAGGAATGGGAAAGGTTTTCAGTATTTTACCTTTTCATTGGTGTAGGTGAAATGCCAACCTGAGCACAGGCAGAGCTCTTAGGTGTCACCCCACTCCTAAGGTCCCCAGCACCACGTGGCACATCCCAAATGTCACCACCCCTCTGAGGACCCTGGACACCTGTGTCTTCACTAACTGAACACAAAACTTTCTGCAACTGGTTTTTCTTGTCTACTTCTCCCTGATGCTATTCTGGAATATCTCAGCATGGGAATCAAATTTGCAGGCAGGAGACCTGACACAGGGATGTGTCACCAACTCCCTGGCACAGGGATGTGCCACCAGCTCCCTGACACAGAATGTGCCACCAGCTCCCTGACACAGAGATGTGCCACCAGCTCCCTGACACAGAGATGTGCCACCAGCTCCATGGCACGGGGATGTGCCACCAGCTCCCTGGCACAGGGATGTGCCACCAGCTCCCTGAGATGGGGATGTGCCACCAGCTCCATGGCACAGGGATGTGCCACCAGCTCCATGGCACAGGGATGTGCCACCAGCTCCATGGCACAGAATGTGCCACCAGCTCCATGGCACAGAGATGTGCCACCAGCTCCCTGGTACAGAGATGTGCCACCAGCTCCGTGACACAGGGATGTGCCACCAGCTCCCTGACACAGAATGTGTCACCAGCTCCATGGCACAGGGATGTGCCACCAGCTCCCTGGCACAGAGATGTGCCACCAGCTCCCTGGCACAGGGATGTATCACCAGCTCCCTGGCACAGGGATGTGCCACCAGCTCCGTGACACCATGTGGCACTCAGGAGGGCTGTCCAGTGACATGGAGCAGGGAAGGGCCCTGCTCAGGGCTGGAGAGGGACACAGCACCCCGGGCACCCTGGGGTGCAGGGAGAGAGCAATGCCACTGCACCACAGACAGTGCTGAAGCAAAAGTGGGGGGGTTGGGGCTGGGCAGGAGCGTTCCCAAACATCCACACAAGGATCCTAAAGCATAATTATGAAATTTTAAAAAACAACTTGACGTTATAATTATCAGGGTTCCTGGAGGAGCGGCGTAATTGAATTCGAGGGTGTCTCGCTCTCATTGCAGGCACTAACGAGAGAGCGGCTCCGCTTCCCCCGCAGCCTTCCCGGAGCCCTGCAAAGCTCGGGAGACACCCAACAATTCAATTATTGTTTCCCTCTGGAAAGCAGATCATTTTAGACACGCGGCCAGCTCTAATTACAAAAGGAGAGGGGGAGAAAATTTCTTGTGTCCAAAATTATTTGACTCATTAAAAGGATTTCTTTTCTGCCAGGCCTGAGTTAGAACTCCGGTGGAAGGATGGGAAGCAGAGAGGAGCAGCGGCTCTGGCAGGAAGGAGCGGCGCCCCTGCCCTGCAGCAGTGTCCCCTGTGCTCGGGGGGAGCCCCTCCAGGTCCCCCTTGGCCAGGAAAAGCTGTTTTCCATGCAGAAGGAAGCCGGGGCTCCAGGCAGGGCTGCTCGGAGCTCGCACAGACCATGGGTGTGTGAGGAGAGCAGGGGCTCGGCCGCAGCTGCGGGAGTTTCCCTCCTCCCTGCCCTCCTCGGCAATGATGGCATGAGGTCTTTCACTCAAAAGCTTCATTATGGTGCTGTGGTTTTGCGGGTTTTTTCCCCCCTCAGATTATTTTTAAATGCTCTTTTGTAGTGAAAGACGATTTTGTGTAGGGGAGGTCCCTTTTCCAATTAGCAGTAATTAACTCATCTGTAATGGGTTTTTTCATAGCCCTCCATTTCCTGTGGCGGGGAGAAGGCAACGGGCAGGAGGCAGAGCAGGATGGATCAGGGCACTCCAACCCTCCCAAGACAACACTTTAGAAGGGATTTTCTTCCATTTGAACTTTTTTTTATATTTTTTTTATAATTAAAATAATGCCTTCATAGGCTTTACAGGGGCAATGCTGCTGCCCAGCGTGGACAGCTTGGGCAAGAGATTCTGGGCAAAAGGCTCCCGAATCACTGCGTGGCCTCATCCCCAAATCCACATCTTCCCTCCTCTCCGGTGCAATGAAATGAATTCCAGCGTAATGTTTATGGTTAATTTGAAATCTAGCACTTGTTAGCTAATCCTGTTAGTAGCTTGCAAAAACAAGGGATCCCTTGTATAATCAGTAATTATAACAGGCGTTTTATGTTAAATTATATCTAATAAGCAAGACAAAAAGAGAGATGTGTTCTCAGATGGAGCTTTCCTCATTTAAAAAAAATAAATAAATAAAAAGAGGTAAAAAGTCTTCTCCATGATGAAATTATACACCTGGAGGGGAAATTACAAAAAAAAAAAAAAAAAAAAAAAAAATTTAACTGGTGGATGTCACAGCAGTGTCACATCAATAAGTTTGGGATGGCACAGCAGAGTGTCAGGGGGTGGGAATTCGGAGTGGTTTCTGTGCCCCCGGCCGCCTCCGAGGGCTGAGGAGCTGCGGGTCCCGAGGGCAGGAGGAGGAGGATGAGGAGGAGGAAGAGCGTGTGTAGCCCAGGGCAGAGTTGTGCTGCCAGGGCCCCATGCCCGGCTCTGCACGGACGGTGAGCCCCGCTCCGTGCCCCGCATCCTCCGCACCTTTTTGGGGCAGGAGTGCGAGAATCAGTGAGAAATGGTGCTCCCCCCAAAAAAAAAAATTAAAAATAAAATTTAAAAAAATTAACATTTAAAATATCCAGCCCCTCCTGCTGCTCAGAAAAGGGGTTTGTGCCCTGAGGAGCAGCACCCACGCCCAGCCCGGGGGGCTCCCCCCGGCACTCCCGCGCAAGCAGCCGCGGGTGCGCACCCTCAGCTCCGCGCTGGGGGCTCCTCTCCGCGGGGATCCCTTCACAAAGACCCTTTTGTCTGGCTGCAGGGCCACCGGGTTCCGCGGTTTGTTGGTTGTAATGACTGATGGAAATAAAAAAAGGTAGGGAAAAAAAAAAAAAGTAAAATAAAATTTTTAAAGAATTAAAAATAAATGTAAAAATAAAAAATAAAATAAAATAATAAAATAAAATAAAATAAAAATAAAGTAAAATAAAATAAAATAAAATAAAATAAAATAAAATAAAATAAAATGTGAAATCCGAACTCTGGGGCAGGCTGGAGCACGCCCTTCTCTGCAACTTTTTCCCCGTCTGAAAATCACACTTCCATTAAACCGTCCCCTAAAATGTGACAATGTTTAACTACCGGAGTTATTGTAAATACGTTTAATCAAATAGACTCTTGAGGAAATCTCCCTCCATAAACACGCAATCTTGTCCTTTAAACACGTGTATAATCAGGAAATCTAATTAAAAGCTGATCGGAGGGCCGCGGCGGGTTAATTCTGCGCGGGCGCGGGCGGGATGCGCGGGTGCCTCCGCTCGGCTCCTCCATCCTGGATGGCAGATCCTGCCCGGATCCCAAACACCGCGTGTCAGGGCGAGAAGCAAATGTTGTTTTAGCAGGAAAGTAGTAATAACAAAGCCATTTATGCAAGCACATTAGAGCGGCCGGAATCCTGCCTCTTAGTTAAAATTTTTGAGCCAGAAAATTAAAAACAAATATTTAACTTCGCAATTTTCACACACACACACACACACACACACACACACACACACACACACACACGCACGCACGCACGCACACACGGGAAACTTTCTGCATGCATATGGATGAAGCCGGGCCCGCGCTCGGGAGATGGTTTAATGCGCTTTGGGATAAATTCATGGGGTTTTGGGGCGATCCCGTGCGGGGACACCGCGGGAACGAGCGGGGGGAGCGTGGAATTCCAGGGGGAGGGAATGAGGAAAGGGAAAGGGAAAGGGAAATGAAGGGAGGGAGGGAGGGAGGGAGGGAGGGAGGGAGGAAGGAAGGAAGGAAGGAAGGAAGGAAGGAAGGAAGGAAGGAAGGAAGGAAGGAAGGAAGGAAGGAAGGAAGGAAGGAAGGAAGGAAGGAAGGAAGGAAGGAAGGAAGGAAGGAAGGAAGGAAGGAAGGAAGGAAGGAAGGAAGGAAGGAAGGAAGGAAGGAAGGAAGGAAGGAAGGAAGGAAGGAAGGAAGGAAGGAAGGAAGGAAGGAAGGAAGGAAGGAAGGAAGGAAGGAAGGAAGGAAGGAAGGAAGGAAGGAAGGAAGGAAGGAAGGAAGGAAGGAAGGAAGGAAGGAAGGAAGGAAGGAAGGAAGGAAGGAAGGAGAAAAATCAAAAAGAAAAAGCAAGAAAGGCAAAAGAGGCTTGGGAAGACAAACATCAGGCAGGTTGGCAGACTGGGTTTGGCCGAGCACGGCGGGTTTGGGTCAGAGGGGCCGGGATTGGGGCACCCCCATCTGAGCGCCCTCCCCAGCATCCCATTGCAGTGCCCGCATCTCTGTCACCACAGCTCTCCTGCCCTGACGCTTCTCCCCCCGCACACAAAAACTCTCACATTTATCCTTCTTTATTCCCCTCTTTTATTTCCCTACCGTCAATTTGCCAACCGAGCATCATTTCTCGGTAAAATTCAATTTAACGAGTGCAGGCTGCATCGAGCGGGTCCTGCCGCAGCGGGACGGGGCATTTGCCGGGGCCGCCGGTAATTGCAGCTTTTTGGGGGATTTGGGAGATCCTCAGCATCGGCAGCCACTGAGTGTCATTTCCTTGGCTCGCTGGGGAAGTATGTGGAAGTTATTTTTATTGATGTGCTCCTGGTAGATTGTTTTGGCAGTTGCAATTTCCGTGTGACATATCCAGACTCTCCTCCGAAAATCGCAAAAAGAAAAAAAAAGAAAAAAAAAAAAAAAAAAAAAGAAAGAAAAAGAAAAAGCGCCTTGACATTTATCCCCAGCTACTGCTGCTGCTCAGTAACGTTTAATTACAAAACTCGGCTGCGATGCCAACCTGTATTGGTCATTAGGAACCTTTCTTAAAACCTTGTCAGCCCGCAATGAGAAACAGATTTAATGGAGGCAACCACACAGATCCTGGTCTGCCAGCTGAAACTGAGACTGAGCAAAAGAGGATAGAAATGCCAAAAAAGCCACCACGTTCCCTTCCTAGCAACCAACTCTTTAAATTTTTTACACTTTTTTTTTTCTTTTACCCGTTCCTGCTCTTGAAGCTGCCTTTGAGGAACTGGGCAGGATCTTTATTTTCAGGAGGTATTTTGGGGAGAGAGAAATAAGTTTTGCCCGGGGGTGTCGCTCGCGTTGGTTTGGCTGGATTTGTTGGTCGGGGACATTGAGGACATTCTTTTGGGGGAAGAGGCGATGAGAGATAGAGACGGCCCGTGGCGACCCCCCCCGTGTCCCCGGCCCCCTCCCCGGTGTCCCCGGGATCCCCGGCTGTCCTTGCAGCGAGGGGACGCCAGGGGGCAAGAGGCGTTCACAAAGGCTGCCTCCCTTCATCCCTCCATCCTCCCATCCCTCCTTCTCCCCATCCCTCCATCCTTCCGCGTCTCCGTCCTTTCAACCCTCCACCCTTCCGTCCTCCTCTCCCCTCTCTCCCACCAGGAGCTATCATCATCTCACAACGGCAAAAGTCAGCTTTCTTATTAAAAACAAAAGGGAAAATATCCCACAAAGTGGTCTAAATTCCCAATATGCCCCCCCAGCCTTATCTTCACGTGCACCTCGTGGGCACAGCAGCGCTGCCCGGCGCGCAGCACAGCCAGGCGGAAACAATATCCAGCAGCCTTGTAAGGAGCGGCGGAGTTTATTTAAGCCAGCTATTAATCCTACTTACCTTGCCGCTATTTGGACCTAATCCTATTTCCTCTGTGCATTATAAGGACAGTGAAACGGCACATTTTTGTTGTGCTGGCGGAGGGATGGAGCCCGGCTGGGAGGAGCACGCCGCCGGTGCCGGGGCTGCCGCCGGAGCCGGAGGAGCGGGATGCGCTCCGCGGGCAGCAGCAGCCTCCAAAGGAAATCACTCAAGGGAAACTTCGCCAGAGACAAAAAAAAAACCCTACATTCAATTTCCTGACTACTGCTTTCCTGCCCGAGTTATTTATTTTGGCAACCACACGTTCAATAAATGAAATATTCAATCAACTGACCTCCGTGCCAGCTCATATGATTCTTTCAGGAGTCCACTTTTTTTTAAATTTTATTTTATTTCAGTCCTTAGATAAACTGCAGGGAGAGTTCTCATATCTCAGCTTTGCTTGGCAACTGATGCATTACATGGCTTATGAATTTAGCAGACAATGAACCCCAGTGTGGCTGAAGCGGACCGTACACACATCTACGTGCCATTTCCCAGGCACGACAGACATTAGGGCAAAGTATCACTCACTCTTTCATCTTTTTTTCACACCTTTTCCTTTCCCAGACTTTGCCCCAAACGCTGAGTTGGGATGTGAAGCTAATGCCAGAGATTTCGCTGCAGAGAAGGAAACCACTTAAAATAATCAGATGGCAAAATACCAGGCTCACCCCCGAGAGCAGCATTTGTAATGCTCCTGCCTGGCATTTTATTCCTAGCTTTATCTCCCCGTATCACACAAATCCATACACTGTGTATCATTTCTCTTTGAAATGCCATGAACTTGGTGTTTTAAATCAAACCAGCCTTTCTTTTTTTTTTTTCTTCCTTTTTTTTCTTTTTCTTTTTTTTTTTTTTTTAGGCACAAAACAATGGGGATTGTCAAAGGGCCCCGGGTTGAGCTTTTCTGCGTGTTCACAAAGCGTTAAAGCTTTATCGAACAAACCGGCTCTGTCTGACCCCTGCCAGACAAAAGGCAAGTTCCATTTTCCTCTGCAGAGAGCAGGGGCAGAGAGGACACACAGGGGATGTACAGTAGGGCTGGGTGGGCCACGGGGTGCCCCGAGGCACTGGTGGGATGTTTGCTCACCCAGCCAGGACCCTGGTGCTGCCAGCCCTGCTCCTCCTGGAGGTGCCGATGTGCTTGGCCTCATGCATGGTGCCAGTGCAGCCAGGGACAGCCATCCAGAGAGCTGGCATGGGTTTTGCCACCTCAGCCACAGGTTTTTTGTGGTGCTGTGATGCTTTTAGTGCTGCTTTTAGTGCTGCTTTTAGTGCTGCAGCCACCTCAGCAAGCCTCAACTGAATGGATGTCCACCCACCATGGTCCTGGAGGGTTTGAATTTTCCTTTGGGGCTTTGCACAGAGCAGAACCACTCCATTGCTCCTAAGGTTTACGTGGATGATTTAACATTTACATAGGGGTGTTTCACAAATTTTGAATAAGATGGGAATTTGTTGTTGCTCTGGAGCTGGGCACCACCAGGGAGGCTGGGAACAGTGGCCAGGCATTGTAGGGAGAAATGGTCAGAGAGGTCCGTCACAAATTTCTGGTTTTTCTATAATCATCTTGAACTCCATCTTTCCTCAAGCATTTTCTCCTTTTTTAACCTGATGTCTTCCACCAGGAGACATTTCCTGCTCTCTCCATTGTATGTTCTTGCTGATATCTGGAGTCCAAATGGCCAGAACAGTCTTCTGAGGAACACAGACAGGGGACAACTGGCAAATACTGGATCTGCAAATGCTGGTGTCTGGATGTGGCATCTGCATGAACCTGGGCTCTGTGCTGCCCATATGAAGCCCTCCTCAACCTCCAGCTGCTGGTGCAGAAGAGCATTGGTCTGTTGTAGGCTCCTGGTGACATCTACCATCACCACAGAGTATCCCAGACACCATTCCAGTGGCACCAGTCTCTGCTAACCTCACCTCTGCTTCTCTCACACGTAGAGCCCAGCATGGACACACTGGGCTAAATCCTGCCTAGCGTGTCTGCAGCTTTGACAAAAGTTTGAGCACTGTTTCTTCCAGCTTCAGCAGCAGCCAGGCAGCAGATGAATCAGTTTATTGACAGTCACCACGATTCCCATCAGCAGAGATGTGTCTGGAGCACCGTGATGTTGAGCAGTGTCAGGCATTTATTTCTGCATCTGCTTCTCCTGTGGGAGGATGAGCACAGAGACATCCTTTGTTGGCACCTGGAGCTGAAATGGGCTGCTCAGGGCTGGGTGGGAGAAACCCTCAGCTCCTCTGAGCTGTGCTTTGGGTGTTGCTGGTGAAGGCCCCACTATTTCTCCCTTGGGTTTGGTGATTTGCAGAGACCCTCCTGCCCTATGCCCACCTCTATCCCACAGGCAGCAGAGCAATGCCACAAGAACAGAGACCACCTTTCTGCAGGTGCATCACGTTCTCACAGCACCAAAGCACCCACAGCTTTCCAATCCAGCTCATGAAATGTTAATTTCCAAGGAGAAGGCCATAACTGTGCTCGTTCTGGGGTTTTTTGAGCTTTGGGTAGCAGGCTTGGGCTGCTCTCCCCCCCAGCAGTGTTTTGCATTACTTGTTAAGGGAAGCTGGCACTCAGCTCGGCCGTCAGTGGAGATTTGTAAGCCTGATTATATTCCTAAGCATATGTTTGGAAATGAGCAGCAGCTCTCTGAAGTCAGAGGAATTGCTCTGATTGCAAATCTCAAGTCAAGAGGAGGGAAGCCTGGCTGAGGGTCTGAGCTCCCTCTTGGAAGAGCCACAGGCAGTGAGTAACAGCTCTGGGCTCTTCCCCACGCCAGGGGCAAAGTTGAACAGAAACCAGAACAAACATTCCTGTCATGAAAATCCCATAATATCACACAAATGTTTGGGTTGGTGCTTTTTAACTCCATAAATGATGAACCGTACTGCCTGGCTGGGCAAGTAAAGCCTGGCACCATTTCCAGGGTATTTTAAGTGTTTTGGGGGACAATCCTAAGGAGAAAGGGAAGTTCATTGAATACAGGATGCACCAGATATTCCCCCCAGCAGATGGCTGACTCTGAGTGCTGGAACAAGTGGCCAGGGCTCTGCAGCAGCAGCAGCAAAGGATTCACATCACTTTGCAGGGTTCAGCTCTTCGTGTCACGGGGCTCAGCTGCTGCAAAAGATGTCTCTCAATGGGAGCCACAGTTTCATCCCAGAACCAAACCATTCCTGAAAGAACACCATTTGTTTTGGGACAGCACCACTGCCCTGGAATCAGCCAGGTTTGCCTGTCACAAAACTGCCACTACAGAGCAATGATTCCGGTCTGTGAACCCCAGAGTAGTGAGATTTGACAGACTGGAAAGGCAAGTGGGTGCTTTGATTGCTCCATGTGAGAAGTGGTGGGAGGTGAGCACTATAAAACATGACCCATGCAGGGTCATGATTCTGCAACACTCATTCAAACACTTTCTGCATTCCCTGCCTCCAAACTTGCTGGTACATAAAGCTAGGCCACAAAAATGCTTGAAAATATTAAATTTGAATTGCATCCATGTCGGTTTTCACATCAGAAGGAAAGTGCTGCTCACACAATGAGGACCTTTTTGCAAGGGCAGGTAGTGACAGGACAAGGGGGAATGGTTTAAACTGAAAGAGGACAGGTTTAGATTGGATATTATTAAGAAATTCTTCACTATCAGAGTGCAGGGACATTGAAGCAGGTTGCCCAGAGAAGCTGTGCATGCCCCATCCCTGGAAGTGTTCCAGGACAGGTTGGATGGGGCTTTGAGCAGCCTGGTCTAGTGGAAGGTGTCTCTGCCCATGGCAGGGTCTTGGAACCAGGTGATCTTTAAGGTCCCAGCCTGAACCATCCTATGAGTCTATGACCCAGCTCATCAGGACTGAGAGCTGCTGCAGCTTTCATGTGATGCCTCCTGTGGTGTCTGTCCCTCCAGTGAGCTGTAAATCCCAGCCTCAGGACTGGAATTACTTCCACTTTACGCCAGCATAGGGAGTGGGACAATCAGGCTGACTTTGTGTAACTGGGACAAGAGAAAATTCTATTTAAATTCTGCACCCCGCCAGTGAATCTTGCAGCAGCCTAATTTTTCTATGAATAATGCCTTGGGCAAGGCTTGTGTGGCCCAGAAAAGGGAAAAAAAAAGGGTTGAATTTCCTCCATCCTGCTTGTTTGTAACCTCCTTCCTAATGGATGGTGAATCTGGGGAGGTTTGGCCCACTGGTTGCCAAGTCAGGGCTGTGCTGCTGGAGAGGGCACCCAGGTGGGGATCTCTGGCACCTGTTGAAGCAAGGAGGGGCAGATTCAGGGACTCAAACAGTTGTGTGACTAAGAAAGAGCAAAAATTAAAAAAAAATATATAAAAAAAGAAAGAAAAATTAATTGAGTAACCTCAAATTACAAATCAATTTGAGGAAATCCCAATCTAGCTGCCGACACTCTGCGAGCAGCTGAAGCTAAACTCATTGAGCAGACAGCTCTAATTAGCACACCCTTGCTCCAGCAGGCTCCATGTGGCACTCTCCATGTCAGGTGTGCCTGGTCCTGAGCCATGCCACTCAGCAATTTGACCCAAAATCCATTGAAGGCAGGGTGTCACAGCACTGAGATCGTTCAGGGGCTGCACAAAGTCAAACTCCAAATTTCTCTGCTCCAACACCTCTGTGCCACCTTCTCCCAGCCACCCCGGGCTGGTTCCTGACCTCATTCATGCCAGTGCAAATCTGCAATAACTTCATGTTAGCCACAGGGTTTATTGCAAATTGTCCTTGTGTAAAGAGACCAAAATCTGGTTTATGAAGTTGGTTTCTTTTCCCTCATTCCCAGGCAAGGAACCCTTCTGCAGTCAGAGTCAGTGGGACAGCTTTCACCTTTTAACTCAGGGAGAGCTGCTCCCAGCTCACACTGATGGAAACAAGGGCCAAACCCATTCCCTCCATGACAGATGTAAGGTTTAGCCCTTTAGATTAAGTGAGAACTGGCGGGTTTTTTTGTAAGAAGCTCAAAATAAGATAAATACCAGGATACCACTGCAGTGAGGCATGTCAAGTTACTAGAAGGGGATGAAACACTACACACACACACAAAAAAAATCCCTCTCTTTCAGCATTAGTGAAAGATGTGACCTCATTCTTTTCCTGGGGCTGTAGAGAGATATGTGGCATTTTCCTTGTAGAGAAGTGTATTTTTCCTTTGGGAAAGGCTGAAAGACTACTTGGGTAGTGTATTATTTTAGACATATTTTGCATTCCAGCTCTCCCTCAGAGGAGGAAGTGGCTCTCTCCTGCTTCTTCCCCTGGACTGAGCCACATTTGATCCAACACATGGGAACAGACCCCTGGCCGATGCAAACCCCAGCATCCACCAGCTTCTGCTGATTTACACCTGGAGATTCACACCTCCACCACAAATTTCCGTTTTTTCTATAATCATCTTAAACTCCATCCTTCCTCAAGCATTTTCTCTTTTTTTAACCTGTTGTCTTCCACCAGGAGACATTTTCTGATCTCTCCATTGTATGTTCTTGCTGATATCTGGAGCCCAAACCACATTTAGCTCTGTTTGCAAAGTGTGTGGCAATGTATTGGGAAAAGGCAGGTAATAGTGTCATGATCTCATACTTTTTGGGTTTCACTGCCCTCAGGAGAGTTTGAAATCTTCCCACTATGTTGAAAGCACTGCTGTAGGGGCAGTTATTGCTCATCCTGAGTGAAGCATTTGAGTGAGGCCAGGTTTGTGGGGAGAAATAGCATTTTTCATTGGCTTGCTTGGGGCAATTGCACTCAGCAGTGAGCCTGTGGGCTCTGCACCTTTCAGATCTGAAGGAAAACAAGGGTGCAATGCACCTCCTCTGCCTTTCCAGCTCTAACACCACCTCATCTGCCCTTCCAGCTGGGATAAAGGCATTCCCTGACCTACAGCCACCATCCCTGGAAAGCCTTTTCCCACCTGGTTGAGCTGGGGCTGCAGACAGCTGGGAACCTTGCCCAGGTGTGGCCAGGGACACTGCAAATGTCACAGCCAAGTGTGTCCCTCAGGCTGTCCTAGCAGCCATGGAGAGGGCTGGATGCTCCTAGGGGGTGAAGCCCCTGCCCAAAAGCTCCTCAGGCAGGGACTCCTCAGTTTTTGGGCAGCCACAGGGCAGAGTCTGCCCTGCAAAGTCCCCCTGGAGAGGTGAGCTCCATTCCCAGTCTCCCCTAAGCCTGGTGAAAATGCTGGGAAAGCACCCAGGGTCCAGGGTGTCCATGTCCTGCAGCCCCCAGGGGGGTCACTGCACCCAAAACTGCCCTTTACAAGACAGGTACAGCTCCAGCACCTTCAGGATGGGGTGAAAGCAAGCACTGATGGCTCGTGGAGCCATCATTCACTCTCTTCTTACCCAGGCTTTCACTTCTTTCCCTTCTTTCCTACCTTTCTTTCACTTCTTACCCAGCCTTCTCCAGAGAACTGCATTTTTCTCTCGGCCCTGTATCTGCCAGGGTATACTCTGTTTTTCCATTCCCCAAACGCTGTTGCAATCATTTCTGCCCAGATTTATCTCATTTTCAGCGATGTCTCTTGGGTTTCATCTCTATTAAATCGTTTGGACACTGGGAAGTGGGATTACCCCACTTAGTTGTGGCTGCCTCCAGTGTGTGTGACTCCATGTGTGCTCCTGTTCAGGGACAGGGGGATGGAACAGGTCCTTTTGGGGTCAGCTTGGGTTCCTCCAGGGAAATGGGCAGCTCTGCCAGCTCTGTACCCCCAAGCAGACAGCCTGGGGTGGCTGGTTCCCGTCTATGATTCCAAATGGTTGCACTCTGAGCACCCTGGTGCAGTGCAAGGCAGCCCTGACCATGGCAGGGGGTTGGAAATGAACAATCTTTGAGGTCTCTTCCAGCCCAGGGGTGAAGGGTGAGACAGCAGAGTGCAGGGTGGCAGAGGATGCTGAAGCAGGTTTGCTGTCCCAGCTGCTCCTGAGTGCATTATTCTAGCAGCAGCAGGAAAACAGTCTTCACACCATGTTGTACAACACGATTTTTTTAATGGATGTTAAGCCCAAAGCCATCAGAAGTTTCTCTCAAAAGGGCAGATTCTTACAGGGCTCAGTAATGAAGCTTCACTGATGAAAGTGTCTGGTGCTCTTCTAAGAAATCAGTGTAATGTAAAGAGCAACCAAGGGTGTATTGACTTTAAATACACTGACTTGGTTTGGTTTGAACTGGTATTTTGGATCAAGAATCTTGAAAGAAGGTTTGACACCAGCTTTTATGGTAATACTTCTCCCTGATGATACCACACCTTTCCCCCAGTCACCACTACAAGTAAAACTAAGAATAAAAGCATTTTTTTAATCTTTACACTTTATATTAAAAAATAACTCTCAATAAACACCTTCCAGGATCACTTTTGACATTAAACATTGATTTCTATGTCTGTTATAAACCTTGAAGAATTGCCTCAGGCACTTGTAATAATCTAAGCATTAGATAGAGGCATTTTCACTATCTAATTATTACCCAGTTTAATACAAGCTGCACTTCAAGAATATTTGAAAAAAGAAATTATCTTTAAAAAAAGAACCCATCCCCCAGCAACTTCACTGTTGCTGTTGGAGCCAAGTACAATACACATCAATGCAGGGAATACAAATCAGACCACCCAATAACACAACTTTTTTGAAAAGCCATCAGAACCTGTACAGAAATGTCATGTTCTTCTATCTAAACAGGTAAAAACCTCTCCCAATTTCTCTCATTTCCAAAGAGAATAGCATCCAGTTCCATTCTTTCCCATTTCCAAACATGGCTCCTTGCTGAGCACATTTCAGACACAAGGTTAATGCAGCAAAGGGATTTGTGCACTCCCATGTCCAGGGCTGATCCCTGCTTGTTTCTATTTGTGACACATCATTTGGTTTTTGCATTTTTTCCCCAAAACAGGGCTTTTAGGAAATTGAAGTTGTGAGAATTTGCCTGTAATTCAACTCATACGAGGTCGGTGAGTTACACCCAGGCACAGAACAGAAAATTTCTGTAATAGCCTGAATTTAGTGTCTCCTACAGCTGTTTCCATAATTTATGTGCGCTTATTTAACTTGGCTTTGTAATTCTCACTCCAAAAAATTATAGAGGAATAAAATACCCAACAGAGAAAATGAAATACTTGAGCTGGGATTAATCTCATAGAAACACAGAAGGGTTTGTTTTGGAAAGGACCTTAAAGATCATCTGGCTCCAGCCCCCTGCCATGGGCAGGGACACCTCCCACTATTCCAGGTTGCTCAGAGCCCTGTCCAACCTGTCCTTTATCCCTTGCAGGGATGGAGCATCCACAGCTTCTCTTGGCAACCTGTGCTAGGGCCTCACTGCCCTGATGCTGAAGGATTTCCTCCCAAAATCTAATCTAAAACTGCCCTTTTCCAGTTCAAAGCCATTCCCCTTTGTCCTATCCATGCCCTGCAATATTAGTGGGGAAAGTGTGAGCACCAAATCTAATGCAATAATGACTTATTACAGAAGGAAAGCTATATTTTTTCCCTAAATTATGCCAGTGGAATACTGAAACCCGTTTGTCTCTCGTGGTACTTTTGTCATAAATCCAAAAGGCAATTAGAGCATTTTAAATCTTGCCTGAAGTAACTCCTGATTTACAGATTTTCCTGCACAGCTGTGAACAGCCAAATTGGGCTTAAAATTCTCCAGTGAGACAGGGAGAGAGCTCATTTTTTGTTAGATATGTCGATCTCTTTCTAGAACCCTGTGAGGAGTTTGGATGCTCCACATCTCAGACAATCAGGCTACTCACTGTACCCTTAAGTGGGGAGCTGGGTGTCCAGCTGTGGACAGAGCTGCTGCTCTCATTTGCTTCTCAGCCAGACACATCTGCAATATTAATGGGGAAAGCTGTAGGGACAAAGACTGAGAAACAACTTCAGAATTGGGCCCTCTCAAAGGCCTCCACTGAGAATGATGAGCAAGGGTCACTGAAAGGTGCCAGCCCAAGTTCTGTCCTTTTAGGGACCAGGGATGACATTTACCCTGTGGCAGGCAGAGTTTCCTTCCTTGTCTTTGTCCTCTGTGTTTCATTCCAGGAAAACTTTCTGGTGCTGCTGTGGTGCTCCCAAACAGGACTGGTACCACTGGAAATCCCCTGCACAGACTTCCATCTACATCCCACTCCCAAGATTTGTCTGTGATGGACATGGTTTAGTCCAGAATAGAACCTACCCATGTTCTGTATCTGCCTGGTACAGCATGCAGCCTCTCAGTGTCAGCTGGGTGATGATGGATGTGCTTGTTTTTACCCCTGTGTATGCACAGTGCCCATGGTTTCATCTGTTGAGTTTGTGAGGTCCCCAGGACAAGGTAAGGGATGAGAATCTGACTCCATGTTCTCAGAAGGCTGATTTATTATTATATTATGTTAATTATATTATATTATATTATATTATATTATATTATATTATATTATATTATATTATATTATATTATATTATATTATATTATATTATATTATATTATATTATATTACATTATATTATATTACATTACATTACATTATGCCATACTAAAACTATACTAAAGAAAGAATACAGACAGAAGACTTAACAAGAATGAAAAATAAAAAACCTCAGAGTCCAGACACAGCTGGACCATGATTGGTAATTAAGTTAAAACAATTCACATGAAACCGATGAACCAATGACCAGTTGGTAAACAATGTCCAAGCCACATTCCAAGGCAGCAAAACAGGGAGAAGCAAATCAGATAATTATTGTTTTCATTTCTTTCTGAGGCTTCTCAGCTTCCCAGGAGAAGGATCCTGGGCCAAGAGAATTTTTCAGGAAAATATGACAGTGACATTCATCTGTGCTGGTTCCTCCCATTTATTTAGGGAACAAAGTTTCACAGCATGATGATCTGTGTGTATCCTAGAGAAGCTGGGGTGGGAAATTTCAGCTACCCAGTGTAGACTGGGAGCCTTCTTACCTTACAGCTTCCACACTCCATCTCCTTCCTTCTGTGCTTGGATCCATCCCTGCAGTTTTATCCCTGTCACATATTTTTAAGGTGTTTTTCCCAGAAGTGTAAATGTTGAAAAAGCGTTGGCATCAGTGTGATCATTTCGAATTTCTGTGAGTGCCTGGAAAAGCCCCAGGATATGAGATGATGATAGGCACTGAAAAACACCTTCCACTGAAGACAAGAGTCAGCCATGAGCATTGCCCGCAAGCTCTAGAAAAACTGGACAGAAGGAGGTGACAGGCTCCTATTTTCCCCTGCCTGAGGGGCAGGAGAAGGAGGTGATCTCCTGAAGCACAACACCAAGAGTCACTGAAGGAAGAAAAAGTCCCTGCAGCTCTGGTTTGTGACAGTGTTCACAGGGGTCCAAGGATGAGGGAAGAGATGAGGCTCTGACTCCATGTTTCAGAAGGATTGATTTATTATTTTATGATATATATTATATTAAAATTATTCTAAAAGAATAGAAGAAAGGATTTCATCAGAAGACTAGCTAAGAATAGAAAAAGAAAGAATGATAACAAAGGCTTTGGTCTTGGACAGAGAGTCTGAGCCAGCTGGACTGTGATTGGCCATTAATTAGAAACAACCACATGAGACCAATCCCAGATGCACCTGTTGCATTCCACAGCAGCAGATAACCATTGGTTACATTTTGTTCCTCAGGCCTCTCAGCTTCTCAGGAGAAAAAAATCCTAAGGAAAGGATTTTCATCAAAGATGTGTGTGACACTGGTGTGCGTTGACAGCAGAACCTCTGTGTGCATTTCCTGCTGCATCCCCCCGTGCCAGGAAGGAGACACCCACACCCGGACACTGGGGGTGCCAAGCAAGAGGATGGAGCTCCAGACCCACCTCTGCTGGCTCCCCTTGCCCATGGCAAGGCTGCTGGTCCCATCCAGCCCAGGATGGCTGCTGCCTGCAGCCAGAGGTGCTTTTTGAAGGTGGCAGAAAACTGACGCATCAAAAGTTTAGCCCAGGGGCTGCTGTCAGTTTGCTCAAGCAAATAACTTCATACAGCTTTCAGAGCTTTTGGTGGGATCTCCCTGTGCAGGAGGGAAACAGAAATAAATGGGAACATTTTCTGGAGAGAGAGACTAACTCCTGCTCCTGGGTGGAGATGGGGAAAAGAAAGGGTTGTGGCACTGAAATGGGGGAAGCAGTAGGGCCAGTGCTGGGGCAGACAAGCAGGAGGGGACCCCAAAGGGCACAAGGAAGGGCAGGTCCTGTCACTGAGCATTGCAGAGCAAAGCCAGCCCCACGTAATTAAATCTAATATACATAAATTTACACAGCACATGTCTATCCCTCCAGACAGATGCACTCACAGAGGAACACAGGGGCATCTTATCTTGCTGTGCTGCACCACCCAGAAAAAGCCAGCCCAGAGCCCTAAGTGCCTGCTGAAGTGGCCAGAGGCATTTGCAAGGCACCTGGTACCAAGACACAAGAATCTGTGTTTGAACACTTTATCCTGGTGCTCAGTAATTCACTAAACCAGGACAAAGAGTTTTAAACCAACAGTTTGAAAATCAACTGTATTACAATTCAGACAGACACCTTTCCTCTGCCTGGCCAGGGGTTTAATAAACACACCAGGCTCATGCCTGAGCTCACAGAGGATAACCTGTAAGCACTGAGTGACAGATTTGACACTTTTTTTGAGACATACTAGAAATCCCAGTTCCTGGAATCGATGTCAAAATTTCTCTCCTTTAGGGTTTTATTTGTAACCTCTCAGCTCCTTGCCTTGGGAGTCAGGGGCAGGGGAGAGGGTGGGTGAGGGTAACTTCCCCAGGAATGTTGTTTTAATGATGCTCTGTTTGTGTGATGATTTGGAGCAATATGAAACCTTGACATGCTTGGTTTTTTTCCCTTCAATCTTGTATTACAGGGGTTTGGTTTATTTCCTTTTATCTCCATGTGCTTAACAAAATACAGGTGTTGGCTGGGACTTAAGAACAGGGTCCTGACATTGAAAGGACATCACCTGAGAGCAGGTGACTTACACTTTGAAAGGTCAGACATGGCTATTTTACTTATGCTGTGCTTTGGATGGGCTGGGACTGCAGTGGTTTATCCTGGATTTTGGCAAGTGGGAGGATACAAATGGGATCAGACCCCAGTCCAGCCTCCCTCCCACACCCTCCTGAGCAAACAGACTCAGGTCCTTGGGCAAGCAGCAAGGGGGACTCAGTAGAAAGCACTGGCAACATGAAGCTCCTGTTTCCACCTCTCCTGGGCTGGCTCTGAAGTTGAGGTCTTGCAATGTGATGCCTTTCACAAGTGTGGGTGAAAATGCAGCAGGGCCACCAGGTGTCACAGACATCTTTGATGAAAAATCCTTTCCTTAGGATTTTTCCTCCTGAGAAGCTGAGAGGCCTCAGGAACAAAATGTAAACAGTGATTATCTGCTGCTGTGGAATGCAACAGGTGCATCTGTGATTGGTCTCATGTGGTTGTTTCTAATTAATGCCCAATCACAGTCAGCTGGCTTGGACTCTGTCCGAGACACAAACCTTTGTTATCATTCCTTCTTTTGCTATTCTTAGCCAGCCTTCTGATGAAATCCTTTCTTCTATTCTTTTAGCATAGTTTTAATGTAATATATATCATAAAATAATCAATCAAGCCTTCTGAAACATGGAGTCAGATCCTCGTCTTTTCCCTCATCCTCCAACCCCTGTGAACACGGTCACAACCAGGTGAAGAACACACTCCAGGTTTGCTTCCCTTGGTGGTGGTGGGGAAGAGGAGAGGGCACGAGGTGATGCCCTCAGACCTTGTTTTGACCTCAGTGCTGGGCTTGGCACCATCCCAGGGCTGAGCCCCCTGGGCAGGGCTCCAGGGACAGCTCCTGGTCAGGGCTGCCAGGCAGGAGGGAGCTGGGGCTGATCTGGAGGTTGGCATCCTTCACTCAGCTCCAGGTTTGACCTGTGAGGACAAAGAGAGCACATGCTTGGCAGCGACTGTGCCCTGCCTCCGTGCCAGCCAGCCTGCAGGGGGCTTGTTCTTTTCTGCTTAGGGGTTTATTTTTAGGTAGAGCCCAGAGACGGGGAGGCACAGGCAGGGCTTCACCCTCTAGAGCACAGGCAGCATCTGAATGTGTGATTTCACAAGAATTTTGCTTGCCTGGAATTGCACACATTAAAGCTTTTGGGGCAAATGCTTCCTAATTACTCAGTTGTGTTATAAACAAGATTTTTCCTGGTCAGGATTGTTGTTGGGATTGTCATCATCATCATTATTCCTCTGCCTCATGCAGCCCTGGCGGATGCAGGGACCAACTCCCCTGGTGTTTTCTGTGCCAAAACCATAACATTCCTCATCCCAACAAGCTCTCAGTCCAGATCCAGATCCATGGGAGAAGGGAGCTGTTAGCTGCCTTTTGCAATTCAGCTACAAACAACAAACAGGGCCCCTGCTCTTTTCCAAGGTCACCTGCAAGGTCACTACAATATCAGTGCTCAACAAATCAGTGCAATACCTGGAAACTTTACTCTGGGTCCTGGAATGAGCTACATCCTCCCAAGGAGCCTAAGTGCTTCATTTTGTGCTGGAGTTCAGGGGACATCCATCATTCAGAAATTGGATTAGTGTTGGTCTGGTCTCAGCCTGGGCAGGTGTCCCCTCGTGGTGTAGCCACTCACCAGCTGCTGTGAGCCAGCCCTTCCTGGACCACTCAAACCTGTTGATTTGCACTTCCCAAGCCCAGAGCAGTTCCATTTAGGAGGTGATTGACATCTTGAGGAAGATTTAATTGAACAGGCCCTCTCAGAGACAGCATTAGTGGGACTTAGATCCTTTTCACTCAGCTTCTGGAGGCACATGTCAAAAAGGTTATGAGCAAATTTCCCGCTTGGAAAAGCTGATGGGCGACCAACAGCAAGCAGTTCATCCTCATTACTGACAGGAAAACACCACGGGTGTCACCTGAATATTTCTGCTCTCTGCCTGCATAAGCAGTGCCCAGTCTGATACTGAGCCCCTCTTTTCCAGGACGAGCAATTTGATTTATTACCTGATAATTCATACAGTTCCTGCAGATCACCATTCACTAACCCAAGGAGGAGCTGGATAAATGTTACAGCCATAAATGCAGGACAGAGGAGGCTCCTCATGCAGGAGGTCTCTGGCTGGTCTGGTTTTTAAAATTCTTTTGCTGAATAGTAACAGCTGCTCTTGTAAACCTGCTGCCCAGTGACTCCCCTGCTGACCATGGAGAAGAGATGTCAATCTCTTGATGTTTTGACAAAATTTTGCATTTTGGATGTTGAAACATTTCAAAATTGTTGTGCTGTTTTGGTGTAATTACATCAGAAATAAACCCACAAAAACCCCATGAGGTCCAACAAGGCCAGGTGCAGGTGCTGCAGCTGGGTGAGGGCAGTCCCCTCTGCCAATACTCACTGAGAACAGCCCTGCAAAAAGGACCTGGGGACACTGATGGATGGAAAACTGAATGACCCAGCCATGTGCTGCAGCCCAGAAAGCCAACCACATCCTGGACTGCATCACAAGCAGCATGGTCAATGGGTCAGGGGAGGAGATTGTCCCCTCTATCTGCTCCTGTGAGCCCCCTCTTGGGGTGCTGCATCCAGGCCTGGGGTCACCAGCACAACAGGACATTGCCACTTGTTGGAGTGAGTCCGGAGGAGGCCACAAAGATGCTCAGAGGGCTGGAGCAGCTCTCTTCTGAAAACAAACTGGGAGAGTTGAGGCTGCTCAGCCTGGAGAAAAGAAAGCTCCAGTACTGAGACCTTACTGAGGTCTTAAAATACTTGAAGAAAGAGGATTTCTAAGATGAGGAGAGTGACAAGGACAAGAGGTAATGGCTTCAAACTGAAAAAGGGCAGGTACAGATGAGATATTTGGAAGAAATCTTTTACTGTGAGGGTGGTGAGGCCCTGGCACAGGTTACCCAGAGAAGCTGTGGATGTCCCATCCCTGGAAGTGTCAAAGGCAAGGCTGGACTGGGCTTGGAGCCACCTGGGATAGTGGAAGGAGTCCCTGCCCATGGCAGGGAGCTTGGACTAGATGGTCTTAAAAGATCCCTTCCAGCCCAAACCATTCTATGATTCTATGAATTGAATAAGTTAACCAAATATATTTATTAGTCAGCTCCAAATTGCCCGTGGTGCCCAGGGGTGTGGCTGGGACTGAGGGCTCCCCTGGAGGAGCAGAGGGACCCTCAGTGCTGGTGGGCTCTTGAAACACTCCCTGACCCCCATTGCTTCATCTTTCCTCGAGAGTTAATCTCTTTTATGAAATTTGACATTGAAATGCCTCCCTTATACAGCAGCTTATGATTGTAATTAGCTACAGGATAAATAACAGTGTATTGAGTATTACACTAGATTTCTCCTTTATTCTGTCACTGAAGCATGTTTTTCCCCTATTGCTTCTCCCAAATCATCATGAGACTTTTGTGAAGAGAATATTTGCACAAAAAGCTGTGGGCAATTGCTCTTGAAAAGATTCTTGCAGTTACTTAATACTGTGAAAGGGCAAAATGAAATGCTATTTAAATGTATTTTCATGCTAAATTAGAATAATGAAACTTCCTCTCAATGCTCTGGCAATGAAATTGGAGACAACTCACTTTACCCAGGTAAACTGGGAGCAGCTCCTCATACAGGAGGAATGGAGATTCTCAGTAGATACTTTTAATATTTTAGATGGCTGTTTGCCATCCTTTAATGGCAAATCTTTTAATTTCTTTTAATATTTTAGAGGCTGTTTGCTTTTTAAAAAAATTAAATTACTGTAGTCTGCTCCACTTGAAAACTAACTTTTAGTGTGGCACAAGATGGGGGAAAGAGGATTCTTGGTGGGAATCAGGGAATCTCCCAGCTCCCAGTGAAAAACCAGGCTAGGTAGAGTTTTAGGGGTCCCAGCATGAGGAGCTGAGAGGGACTGTGCTCAGCAAAAGGAAGTGACAGTCTCTGAACATCATCAAGGAGACAGAAGACACCACAATTTCAGGATACAGCATCCTCAGGTTCCTCTGGTGGCCCCTGCTGCATCTCCCATCCTCCCAGCTCCTCAAATCCCCCCAAACCCAAATCCTTTTGCCGTGAGCAGCTGCTGCGGGCACCACGCTCCTCTAAACCTGACATCATCCTCTTCCCTCTGGAGCAGGGTTTGTAAACAAACCCTCTCCTCTGCGACAAGCCATTCGCTCAGGCAGGGCTGTGCCTCTGAATAGCAACTCCCAGAGCCAGCCAAAGCCCAGGGCTGATATTTTCTCCGTGGCAGTGCCCTTGTGCTTCCGTATCTCGCGGCTCCGCAGCAGCGTGGCGCCAGGCTCGCCATATGTGCCGGGTTCCTGCCTGCCCCTCCTCACTGGAGCAGCATTCCAGCCTGGAGCTGGGCTGGCCACTGAGAAAATGGGGGAAAGGAGACCTCCTTTCCTCCCCTTCACCTTAGCAGTGCCCACAGTTCCTCAAGGTTAGGTTTGTAGGCGTGAGGCGCTCGGGTTGGTGATGTTTCTCCTTCTACGAGTCACTCCCAAAACCTCCTGATCCTATTCCTGAAGCAAATAGGCTGGAGCTGCAGGAAGAGAAACAGGGTTAGGAAGCCCAGCTGTGCAAAGAAGAAGGCAGGAGAGAAGTGGCAGCATTTCCCAGCTCTGGGAAATACAAATAACCATAGTGAGGGGCAGGGATGGTCTCAGCAGCCCCAGGACAGAGGTGCCCCCCAAGTATGCACACCCTGGTAGAAATGCTAACACTCACCTTCTGTGTGTGTCTATTATATGTGTGTGTGTTTGTGTATATATATATCTCTTTATAATATTAATATTTATATATAATATTTATATTTTATATACAATATATACTTATATTTGTATAGAAATATATTTATATTTATAGGTATATTTATATTTATATTGAATGGGGGTTGTATAAACATTATATAAAAATTTATATTAAAACATTTATAAAAAAAGCATTTATATAAAATACTGATGTTTTTAGTTTATATGTATGTGTATATGTACATATGTGTATATATGTGTACATTTATACAAATAAATGCATATATATATATATATATATATATATGTGTGTGTGTGTAAATGTTCCTGTATCTCTCCTCTCCTCTCTCGTTGTTGATGTCTAAATAACATCATGCTGGATGTTATTTAAATAACAATAAATAAATATGATGTCTAAATAACATCAGCTGGATGTGTCCATGCTGGACACAGTCCATCCCCAGTGTTCCTCTTGCTGGGGCCCCTGAACATGAAACCAGCCTTATTTTTCTACAGGGAGCCAAGAGCTGCCCTAATTCCCATCAAGAAATCCTTTTTCCTCCATCTTGTGACACTTAAAAAGTTAGTTTTTAATTGAAGCAGCCTATTTATGAAAAGAACCCTAAAGGAAAAAAAAATATTATAAGAAATACATTTACTGATTTATTGCATCAGCACACCCACACCCACATCCAGGAAAGCCCAGACCAAACCACAGCCCTGCACCTCAGGACAGAACCTGCCTGACTCAGCAAGAAGCAGCTCTCCTGATTATCATTTCACAATCCAGAGCACCTCACCTCCCATCAGATGTGTGTTTTCCTGTCGTACAGCTCACCTGAGGCTACGTCAACCCCTGTGAGCCGCTGCTGCCTGTCTCAGCGCTGGGAATACAACTTAATGATTCACTCCTCGCCTGGACCAGCATGTCAGCCCCTCCTGATCATACAACTTGTTTAACCTCTTAGGAATAGGAGCTACCCTGACACCTGATGTGTCACATCAGCTCTCAGGATGCAAGAGAGAGATCTGGCTGCCCCATCTCCATAAATCCTTGATCTCTGTAGCAGGGCTGTCACTTCTCCCTGCAGAGGCTGTAATTTCGGGTTTGCTTTGAGCTGGCTGCGCTACACCTTGGGTTTGATATCTTCATCACAACTCAGAGCCTCTGTGCCAGCCCAGGATGGTGTTGCTATGACTGCTCTCAATGATGGTGCAAAATGTCCAGCAAGGACTTCAGAGCCTTTGCAGATGCTTTTTAATGAAGCCTCGTAGTGAGCTGTAAAGTGAAGAGGCATCATTAAATGTCTGCACAGACAGAGAGAGGAATTATTGCTGCTGAGCCAGTCCCTTAAGGTCACACCACTGAGTGGGCTCAGCCAGGATGGGGTGCCCCCCTGTCCTGCCCCACTCATTAGAAACACTTTTTTTAACCAAATTGACACCTCCATAGCAGCAAAGTGGCCATAAATCACAACATTAAAGCCTGGAGACCAGTGCTGCTGCTCTGATTGCTGCTTGGGCAACCCACTGCTGCCCATCCATCTCCACATCAGGGCGTGCCCTTCCTTCTTCTCTCCTGGAAAAAACAAATCCTGGAAAAGAAGTGGTCCAGCCTGGGAAAAACCCTCTTTCCAAACTGGGAAATGCCACCTATTACAAGAACTTTTTTCCCCCTTTTTTTCACCCATCCAGTTTTTGTTTCCATGGAAACATGGCCAGTAAATCGGCTGGCCAGAGGCAGCCCGGGAGTGGGGAAACCCCTGGGGAGGTTTCCATACCTGAAAACTACAAGGGGTAATTTGCAAAACACGAGGTTTTTGTTCCTCGGGGGCTCCCAAGTCTCTCCAAATGTTTAAATGTAAATAAAAGATTAGTAAGTTTCCTATACCTAAATATAAGCACAGAGTTTAACAGCAAAACATTCCCACCTGAACCTGGGTGGTGCTTTGGAGAGTCTCAGCTTCAGGTGGAGATTCTGGTGCATGACCTTGTCCCTTGCACTGGGGACAGATTTTGGGGCTTGGGGGTAAAGGTAAGACCAGAGTGATCCCTGAGGTCCATATAAGGGAAGATGTAGGGATGTGTCTAAGTATTTACACAAAAACAAAAAGAAGAAGAGATAAAAGGCTACAAATTTTAAATATTTTAAATGTTTTTAGTGAATACAGAAAGCTCTGGTAAGTGCAGCTATGGGTCAGCCCTGGAAACCAGAAATCACTTCCCATAAGGAAAGAGTGTCCAGCCTCACCCAGATGCACCATTCCATGCCATCCCACTGCAGGGAAACAGCCTGACACGATGCACATGGAAGCAATACCACCTTTTTGACATATCAGCAAAGAAATTCCCAAAAACATTTGCTCAACACACCCTTTCCCCAGGATACATCATCTGGAGTAGTCTCACGTTGGAGACCCAGGCTGAGGCTGAGCAAACCTGAGCCCGTGGCTGCATCTTGTTGCTGACCTTCCCACTCACTGTGTTTAATTCAGAAATCCAATTATATCACTTTTAAATCCCCAAATCTTGTGCTCTTTCTCCTGTGCACATCTCTTCTCCAGCCCTGATCAATATTTCCAAGCCTCTTACCAGGGAGCAAACCTCAACTGCGCTGCAGGATTTGCTCTCACGCCGCCAAAGCAAAGCCCTTCCCTGCTGCTACCCACGAGCCTGCCGTGCTGGTCAGGGGAAAATCACCGAGGGGGGGCTGATGGACGGGTCTAGCCCACCTCTCTGTTGCTAGAAAATTAAAATTAAAAGCCAGCTGTGTGTTCTGAAGCCGGCAGGGCCCGGCAGGCAGCGGCGGGTGCTCCCTCTGCCGTGCGGCCGCAGCCGTGATGGGCTCCGGGCAGGGATGCACAAAGCAGGGAGGGCAGGTCCAGCCAAAGATCTTGTTTTCCCATTAAAGTAGGAGTTTTAATAGCTGGTGAGGATGTTCTCTGCCTGGTCACATGTGTCAGGCTGCTCCTGGCAGGTAGAAAGGCAAGCTGGAGAAAAGAGTTGTGGGGACAAAGGTGTGATATGGTGATTGCTCCGGAGCCCCTTGGTCAGGTTAAATCTGTGTTTCAGAGCAATGTTCAGGGCCTCAAATAACAGATATTTGGAAGACTGCAGGATCAGTGAGTGCCTGCAAAGGGGCAAGTTTTATTCCTGGAGGCTTTGTGCATGCTGACTTGTATCAGCATTGCTGCTTGTCTTAGAGAGGCTGTAGCATCACTAAGAAGTCAGCTGAAGGAAGGAGGTGATTTTTATCCCCCTTAACTCCCTTGCAGCATTAGCTCAGCTAGCCCTGAGGAGCCCTTCTCTCCCCTTGCAGAAGGTTTAACCCATAACCAAATATTGTGTGACTGGGGCAAACATGTCACGAGCTCCAGGACATGTCTGGGATGGAGGCAGAAGCTCAGCCCTGCCCCTGTCAGTGTCTGCCAGGGCTCAGCTCAGAGATGTTCCTGTCCTGAAAGAAGACAGAGACTGAGCACTGCTTGTGCTCTTTCATGATGCAAGTAGGTGGCCAAACCTACTGTCTGAAACACAGGGCACTGGAAGGTGCTCTGAATTCTCTCCAGAACCCTTTTTTCTCAGTGTAAGCAACCCCAGCTCTCTCAGACTGTCTCCAGGAGCAGGTGCTCCAGCCCTCAGAGCATCTTCATGGAGTCCTCTGAACCTGCTCAAGCAGCTCCATGTCTTGGTTATACTTGGAACCCCCAAATAGTTTTTATCACTGTTTATCTCACCTTAAAAATATGTTCCAAATCCTTCCTGGGGGTTCCCTGGGTCAGGATACCCAAAGTTACTGTGTGCAGCTCTAACTGTGACAGAACAGAAGAAATACCTCCAGTTACTACTCAGTTGAATGCACATAATCAACCATTTGCTGTATCTTTATTTCAAAATATCTTCAACCAGGGATGTGCCTTGCACCCTATAGTGCTGGTGGCTGCCTCCACTTCCCCATCCAGGCTGTGGAAGTGACATTTCTCCTTGTGGATGGGGTAATGAGGAGGACACAAGTCCCTGCAAAGCCCCCCCATGCCTTCAGCACCAATCCCATCAGAAAGGACCCCAAGGACAGCGGCTGGGGACACTCATGCATGTTTTCTCTAAGTGGGGAGGATGGCAAAACTGGCAAGGGGCCAGTGGGAAGTATTTGTAAACACTTTGTAAATGATCCAATTTTCCTGAGCATCTGTTCACAACTCACTTGCCAGCTCATGGACCCAGTGCTGGTTGCTGAAGTGGCAAAGGCTGGAAAAACCCCAGCCTCAAAGCCCAGACTCTGCTGTGACTTCCATCCCATCACCGAAGAAATTAATTGGCAACAGCCTCGCTCCGACAACGCAGGCTCCTTGAAATAATCAAACTCATGGTCAGGAAGGTGCCTCATCATTATTGCTTCTCAGAGCAATGTGCTCCAGCCCACAGACACCTGCAGCTGGCCTCCCATCAGCATCCTTTGCCATGGTGAGGACATTGCCTGTGCTCCTCCTGGAAAGATGCTCACAGCCTTTGCCATGCTGGAGCCAGGGCTAACTATGACTAAAACCTAGTTTGGTCCTAGTTAAACCAGCAGCAGTGAGAGCAAGTATTTTCCATAGGGGGTTAAATATTACAGCAAGCTTGACACAGTTTTCTAGGTTTTTGGATAAAGACTGAGCTCAGGAATTGGCAGCAGCCTGTCAAGATGAAATGACCTCGTGTAATCTCTGATTTCTGTGTCCTGCTATGCCCTTTCCCACTGAAAGTGATCAACTCTTCCAAAAAATGCCATATTATGCAAAAGGGTCTCTTCTTAATAAAATACCTGGAAAGAATGCTTTCTGATTTATTGTACAAGCACACCCACACACACATCCAGAAAAGCCCAGCCCAAGGACACCAGGCTCCACAGACCTGAACAAGTAGTGATGACCCAGTAGACATTTAGTGCTGTGGTCCCAGCTACATCTTCATCTGCTTTATTTTTTCCCCTTTAAGTTGGGTTGGAATCACAAGACCAAATTTCTATTGCCAGCATAGACTGGGACCCTCTCTGGGCAGCCTGGATCTGCAGGCAGGACAGTTTATCAAGGACTTGGAGCAGACTGAAGAGGCAGAAGGGATTCATTGGTTCTTCATCCCATATTAATTCACTCTCCCAACTCACCACAAGGTGTTTTCTGCTTCTTACCATTACCTGGGAATTTCACTTGGAAAATTCCTCAATACTGAAGGATGCAACGATTCTAGGGATGCTTTTCATCCCCACTCTTTTCTCTCTCCAGTAAATTAGTGCTTATGTGGGAAATGAGCTCAGACATTGCCCTGGGGTCAGTGCATCTGCCAGCATTTGGCCAGTCAAGCTCTGCCATCAGTGCCCATCAAATCCTGCTTTCACACCCTGGCCTGGGGTTTTCAGAGGTGATATATTAATTTTATTTTTTTCCCCAGGTGAAGATGACCCCATTCATGGCTCCTAATCCCTTTGTCCTCTTGCTAATAATTAGAGCAGTGAGAGGCCGGGAGCACGCCTGGCATGCCTGGGAAAGAAAAACTCTCCTGCCTCAGGGAGGGTTTCTTCAGCCAAAGGAGAAATTGCTAAAATAAGAAAAGGAGAAGGGAAAAAAAGCCAGCAGCCCTTAGATGGGCTGTGTCTGTTCAAGGACAAGATGGGCTGTGTCTGTTCAAGGACAAAATATCCCTAGTACAGAAAGGGAAGGCAACATCTCCATCAGGAAGGAATCACAGAAAAGGCATGGAAGGGAGGAATCACAGCATGTTGGGTGAACAATACAGGATCTTTGTGGAAACCCAGGGCACTGGGAATATTTCTCTGTCTGCTCTGGGGTGCCCTGACCCCCAGGGCAGCACTGACTTTGACCCTCACTCATGGAGAAAGTTTCCCAGACTTCAAGATAGACTGGAATCCACAAAAGTGTGAAATAGATTATAGAGAATGTAGGTGCATCACTTGGTGAGAAATTGAGCTTTTGGGATTTTTAGTGTGTTGTGGATGGAAGCAAGATGGAGGGCACAGGGTGTTGTCCTGGGTTTCTTCTCCATGCTGCTTCTTCCTTCTTCTTCTTGGGTTTGGGTGGCATTTTGTAATTGGGCAGAAAAGTCCCCATTGCAGCTCTTTGGGATCAGTTATTGGGTTAAAAGGGAAATAATCCAGGTGTCAGTTCTGAATTGGATAATTTAGCTTTAAAAGACCTTGGAACAAGAGATTGTTGGCCATTTTGTGGTGCTTTTCCATTGTGCTGAGCCTGGTGTGGACAGCCTGCAAAACTCTAGATGAGATAACAATAAACAAGGACCTGAAGACCAAAAAGATCCAGTGTGTCTCTCTTTCCTGACACAAAACTGTTCCAGGAGGGTGTCCCCCAACAGGGGAGCCCCCCACCCTGAGGCCCAGAGGTCAAGAAACCAACAGATCTTGTGATAAAAACTAAAGGTGGTGGAGGTTCAGACTCCACTCTCACACATCACATCACCATCATCAGGGATCTTCACCTGGATTTAACAGGATGATCTATTTGAACCAAGAGGGGAAATTCTGTTCCTTACTGTATTACTCAGAAATCCCTGTGGGTTTCTTGCCATGCAGGCTCATCTGTAAATGAATTCTGGAGTTGAAAACCCAACCAACCTTCAGACTGGCCTTGTTTCAGTGACTTTTTATGGTTTTGGGGGTTACTTTTGGGAGGCATGGGCTCACCTAGGTGGGCTCCTTGCTGTGAGGATGCTCCATGGGAATCAGTCACAGCAATGCCATGGAGCACATTGCCACAGAAGAGCAGTAGTGTGTCACCTCACCTGCCAAAATCCCCAGATCAAACTTTCTCATGCCCAAAAAAGCCCATTTCAGGCATCTAACTCATTGCTGGCATCTCATGGGGTGGATGTAATGGGATAAAGTGGCTCAGAACAGGGATGGGCTCACAGGACAGAGGATGATCATATCCTCTGACCTCTGCAGCTGGTGCCATGGCTCACACGCTCCCACTGCAAAGCTTTTCCTTGAGGCTTTTCTTCAATGAAAAAGAAAAAAAAGTAAAAAAACCCAACCAACCAAACAAACAAACAAAAAACCACACAAAAAAAACAAACTAAAAAAACCAAGCAAACAAACAAACAAACAAACAAACAAAAAAACAACAACAACAAAAAAAAAAAAAACCAAAAAAAAAACCCAATAGTCTTGTGGCTAATGTATCTTGGAGCCTTTCAGGCTCATCAGTGCAGTTTTTTTCTTCTAGTTGTCATTAACCTGCCTATAGTTGGTTGTGTGTTCTTGACTTAAAACCAATGAAGCTTAGAGTAGAAAGCCTGGGTTATTTTTCTTGGGATTCCATAGACTCTACTCAAGTTCCCAGCAGAATATTCTAACACTGGGAATTAACTGGAGTGCTTTTTCTTGTGCCCAAGCAAGTCAAAGTCTGGTTTCAATGTGTAATAAAAGCAGAATGATACCTATGGGATAAAGGGCAAGACATACCTTGAACTGGCATGGTGAAATTATGTGTAGGCATGTAGATTGAAAGGAAATGGCTCATACACATCCAATAAATAAAAATAATGATGTTCTGGTGTTGGGTTATGAAAACAGAGGCAGGAGAAGCCCTTGGCTGGGCAGGTTTGCATGGCAAAGAAATAAAAATATCCATTCTTTCCAGAATAAAGCTACTCAGATTATTCTGCTGGTTGCACACAGTATCACCTGCCTCTGCAATGAGGTCTGGTTTTGCTCTGGTGTCTGAGGACTCCAACTCACCTGTAAAGGTCCAACCCCCTCACAGTGAGCAGGTGCAATTTCTGCTAGACCCCACTGCCCAGAGCCCTGCCCAAGCTGACCTTGAATGTTTCCCTGGGTGGGCATGGTCAAGAAAGGCTCAGTTTGGCCTGGCCTCCTCTGGGCAGGAGGATCCAGGAGACAGGAGAGGTGATCCAGGGCTTTTTAACCCCTTGATAAAATCTCTAAAAGGGATTCAGCAGCAGCACCAGGACACCAGGCTGCAGAGAGGGGTCATGCTTGCTTCAGCAAGAGGGCCTCCCTCTGTCCTTCCCTCAATCTCTGTGTCCTTCCTTCCTTCCTTCCTTCCTTCCTTCCTTCCTTCCTTCCTTCCTTCCTTCCTTCCTTCCTTCCTTCCTTCCTTCCTTCCTTCCTTCCTTCCTTCCTTCCTTCCTTCCTTCCTTCCTTCCTTCCTTCCTTCCTTCCTTCCTTCCTTCCTTCCTTCCTTCCTTCCTTCCTTCCTTCCTTCCTTCCTTCCTTCCTTCCTTCCTTCCTTCCTTCCTTCCTTCCTTCCTTCCTTCCTTCCTTCCTTCCTTCCTTCCCTCTCTCCCTCCCTCCCTCCCTCCCTCCCTCCCTTCCTCCCTCCCTCCCTCCCTTCCTCCCTTTTTTCCCTCCCTTCATCCTTCCTCCCTCCTCCCATCCCTCCCTCCATCCTCCCTCCAGCCCTCCCAGCCTCCCTGGCTCTTTTCAAACAGGATCCCCCATTCAGAGGGGATTTCTCCACGCCAGGCCGATCAGGGGGATTAAAGAGCAATTAAACCTGATAAATTATCTGCCTGAAACATTTTTTCAAAGTGGCCACTGTGCTGGAGCAAAGTCCCTGTCGCTTCATTTCCCCTGTGAAGGGGGATCAGGGCAGATCAAGCCCCTCCGACCCGGTGACCTCCGCCTGTGCCGGGCGGGACCCGCGCGAGTGAGACCGGGCCTGCGGCCCCTCGGGCAGGGCCGGAGCCTCGGGAAGCGCCGGGGATGCCTCCCAGGCTGAGGCAAGCAAGGCAGGAGCAGCCTGCTTCCTTTAGGGCTAAACAAACAGAGCTCACAGAAATCCTCGTCCGAATTTCCCTCCAATCTGATTGTTCTGCATCCGCTTTCATGAAGGCTTCAGCTGCCTCTCTCACTTCGGACCTTTTCCAGCTTCTGTTTTGCTGCTGGAGCCAGAGTAGGAGGCTTTAGTGGCAATCTGGAGCATCCTCAGTCTGAAAAATCCCAGACCTACCTCCTTGGTCAGCTTACTACCCTCATGTAGACAGTGGGCCTTCTACAGGCCTACACCAGTCCTCAGGAGCTTTTCTTCACTGAAAAAGAAAAAAAAAAAAGAGTCTTTGGCAAAAAAAAACCAAAACCAAAACCAAAACCAAGCAAACAAACAAACAAAAAACCAAAAAACCAAAAACAAACAAACAAAAAAACCAAAAAAAACCAAAACAAAACAAAACAAAAAAAAACAAAAAAAACCACCCCAAAATAAAACAAAAAAAAAACGAAACAAAACAAAACAAAAAAAAAAAAACACCCACCCCAGTCTTGTGGTTAATGTATCTTGGAGCCTTTCAGGCTCATCAGTGCCATTTTTTTCTTCTAGTTGTCATTAACCTGCCTATAGTTGGTGGTGTGTTCTTGACTTAAAACCAACGAAGCCTGGAGTGGAAAGCCTGGGTTATTTTTCTTGGGATTCCATAGACTCTACTCAAGTTCCCAGTAGAATATTCTTCGACAGACCTACACCAGTCCTCAGGAGCACTCCAAAATGCACTGTGGTTTCTAACTGGGTTTTTTGAGCTACTGTACAATCTCAGGCTCTTTTACCCGTCCTTTCCCTCTGTCCCTTCAGCCAAGGGTCCATAAAATTCCTGCTTTTATTTTCAGCCCTGTGCTGCCATCTGGATCCATCTCTTCCCAGCTGATTGCCTGTTCTCAGCCACAGCAGAGCTGTGCCTGCTCCCATCATGGGTTTATCAGAGAAAGGGGTTCAGTCCCATGGGGTACTCCAGATTTTGGGTGCTGTAATAAGAAGCAGGATTCAGCCCCTTGATTTCTACAGGAAGGTTGAAGAACAGCATTTCTGGCCATAGCATTTTTCTGGTTTTCTTTCACACATCTTCATTCACTAGAATAGGAAAAGATGCCACAGAAAATCTAATGATGCCTAAGTGTCTTTTATTAATGAATGTTAATGCAATATATTACCCACCCAAAAACTCATGAAAACAACACAGCTCTGTGTGGGAACACAGTTCTGAGTACAGCCTTGCAAACTGGGGGAAGGAGGGAAAGCAAGGACAAAAATAGTTTCTGATAGACTAGTTAATTGAAAATAACAGTGGGATCAAGGATTGGAGTGCTAGGAATATGCCTGTAAAGATGCTAATGCAGTGTTATGCAGTTGTATCCAGATTTCATGTCCTTGCTCAGCCCCCCATGTGGAAGTCCACCCCTTGCCTCTCAAGTGCAGTTGTTCAGAAAGCACTTTGGTCAAAACTGGGATGCTCAATTCTTCAAGCAACAAATCACCGGTTTTCTCTGGCCTTCTGCTCTACCAACAGCTTGAAAATCTTGGGTCAAATTACCCCTGAGCTTGTACACCCAGAAGCAGCACATGGAGAAGTTCTGCAAAGGCCACATCTGGGTAAAGAAGATGTTCCTTGATGTTTGAGCTGATGGACACCTTAAAATATAGGCTGAAATTTTTAAAATGCACTTTTATTTGTCCATATGCTAGCTCCTTCTGCTTTTACTTTCCCTACATGGCCTAACAGATTCATTACCTGGCTGAAACATGCTGGCAAAGGGAGAACTATAAGCTAGGAAAGATCTCCAGAAACGTGACCTGGTTCTGAGGGCACCATCCACCCCTTGAGGGCAGATCAGCACTAACAGTGACCTGTGTGTCCAGCAGTGTGTGTCAGCCCTGTGGACCATCCCACTGCTTGGAATAACCTGTGGGGGGCTGGTCTGGCACTGGCACAGGCTGCCCAGGGGAGTGCTGGGGACACCATTCCTGCAGGGACTTCAGAGACAGGAAGATGTGGCACTCAGGGTCAAGGTTTGGGCTTGGCTTGGCAGGGCTGGGTTAACGGTGGTTCTGATTTCAGAGGTCATTTCCAACATGAAGGATTCTATGGTTCTATGATTCTGTGAGCTGAGAATGACTTCAGAAATATGTCCAAAGTCAGTGAAAGAGGAAGATGAAGTCACTCACCCAAAGACGTGAGAAGTTCTGATCTGAAATGGAGATTTCATCCTGGAACTGTTCATCTCTTCCCTTTTCTGGCAGAGATGAAAAATGCAAGACATCCATGTCCTGGGAAGCTTTGGCAGTGTTGGCTGAGAGTGCAGATATTTAGGGGACAAAATCACCTAAAAATAAACATTTCTGCTTAGGGGCATTTGATACCAGAGGGGCCCAGGGCACACAACATCCATTCCCACACAAGCCCATCCATTTTAGATCATCCACCCCCTGCTCACCCCCCTCCCTACAAAGTCCTTCTGCCTAGAGAGCCTCCCCCTGCCCCAACACCCACTACCCCAGGTAACATCACAGCATCCTGATGTGCAGCAGCCAGGGACATTCAGCACTTTATTTCTCATTTCTATCACCTGCACCCACATCTCATCTTCATCTTCCTCTGCTGGGAAACGTCTCCCCTCCCCATGCCCATGCTCCCAGGCAGGGGCTTGCTGGATAACACAGCCATCATCACAATGCTCCTACCATTAGGCATAATAATGCTGCTGGGATTATTTCCCTCCTACTATAAGTGATTCATTAAATTGATTTCACAAGGAACGGCTATTCCTGCTCACAGCACCATCCGGAGCGCACGAGGAGTGCATGGCGTTATTTACATTTGTTTGCCCGTACCAAGGCTGACTGTAACTCCATAAATATTTATGGAAGCAGTGTGTATCTACAATACCCAGTCAATTCTCAGTGAGTGGTGTGTGCTAGGCTTTCTGCTCTATCCTGTGGTTTTATATAAAACCGATGATGCAGAAAGGTAAGGGAAAAGGAAAAAGACAAATTCCTGGTCCACATGAGCCGCTGGTGTTTGCCTGAGTGAGGGGAATCCACACCTCTGGGAGAGCTCCCCAGACAGTGCAGTTTGCAGATGCTTCATGGCGCATAAGTCCGTAAGTCAGGGGAGCTGTGACCCGGCTCAGACGGGCTCAGGAGCCGGCTCTGCACAAGCCAAGGCAGCGCCAATGCCTGCGAGCCAAGAAGGGATGGATTTACTGTCCTCCAGCACTTGTGGCAGGCACGGTGCCAAGCGGCATCTCCAGCGAGCACGGCTGGGCATTCGCTAGCCAGGCTGCAGGGGGATATTTACTGAATGACACTAATAAAACCCAAAAAACAAAGCAGGCTAATGTCGCTAATTCCCTCGGACAATTTAAATGCACATATTTTAGGAGAGGAGCAGCCTCCCGCACATCCATTCTCACACATTCTCTCTAAATACCGAAAACAAAGCGGCCGCTGCACTTCGGAGAAGAAAGTGAGAATAGATTTGGGGACTGGAAGTGCCAGGCAGAAGCCGCCGAGCCAAATGTCACAGAGCCCTGGGACTGCAGGGGAGAGCAGCAAAGACGGAGTGTGAGCATCCTCTCCGCAGGGGCACGGAGGGACAAAGCTGTCTGCTCAGGGTCACGGCAGCAAGTGGCCACCTCACCAGCCCTTCCCTCAAATGCTGCGAACACAGCGAACATCCTGCGCACATCTTCCCGTGCAGCCCGAGCAGAATCGCCCCTGCATCCGCATCCTGGATCCAGCAATAAGCACACGGTGCTGCTCTTGCAGTGCTGAATCAGGCAGACCTGGTCCCCTCTCCACCCTCATGGCCACAGCTCTCCTTCCGAGTGTCCTTCCTGCAGGACATCTCTCCAGGGCTGCAGAGAAATGTCACGGCGGCTCCCCTGCGCTGGCAGCAGCCCGGGAGCAAGGGAGGTGTCACCACCGGCACCTTCCTGTGCCATCGTGGGCGTCACAAATTACTGGGGACGTCCTGAGCACGGGAGACCGACAGTCAGGACCCAAATTCCAAATAGTGCCAAGATCAACACTTGCATCACTCCTGGGGTCGTTTGCATCCCTCTCAGCGGTGGAAATGACATTTTCCATCCCTAATGAACCCAGGACTGTCTGTCCCTTTCCCCTTTTCCTGCTGCCCTGCAGAAACGGCCCCAGGCTCCGCCGCAGGCCAGGGCTGGGTTTGAGAGGTGAGGGGAGCGTTCCGTGCCCACCCAGAGGGGTCGGGAAGGCAGAGGGCACGCAGGGAGGATGCAGCCACCTTTGTCGGTGCTGACCCCGGAGCCCCGGCCCCTGTCCGTGCCTGAGGCCAGGCAGGGTGCCGCCTTTGTGGGGAGGCGAAGGGAAGTGCCCTCGCATCCCTCACGCTGACTCGCCTTCACCAGGGACCTTAATTCAGCAAAAACCGCAGCCGTCACGGATGGATGCGGAGGAGGGGAAGGGGAAGGGAGGGTTGGGGGCGATTGCTCCGGCAGTCCTTTTCCTTTCCATCGCTGTGCCCAGCTTCCTACAAACAGACGGCGGCGGCAGCCCCGGGGAAGGGGCACAATCTCCTTCCCCAAGCCCCAGCACCCTGCATCCCACCGCCCTCTGTGTCCCACCGCCCTCCTGAGCCCTGCAGGGGCCGCTTCCCTGGCTGCGATGTTTCCTGTTGTATGACACAGGGAATGCGAGGGTTTAGGCATTGAAGGGAGGGATTTTACCTCTTTGCATCCACTCCTTTTGACAGCTGAAAGGTGCCTGTGTGGCACCAGGGACTGCCTGGAGCCCTGGCCCCCAGCATCGACCCCTTCACTCGCCCCCTCCACCTCCCTTGGGCAGCTCTTCTCTCTCCCAGGTTTGGGGAGGCTCCAGCGCCGCTTTCGCTGCGAGGTGGAAAGATAGCTCCTTTAATCTCACCCCTAACCCCATGACCTTCCTCCCTTAAGGAGCTTTTCCCCTTCATGTCACTGCTTTTTAAAGCCTCCTTTACAAATAAAAGCAATTTCCTTTTGGAACTGTAGCTATGACATGGGGAGATGCGCTTTTTTTTTTTTGGACAATAAAGGGGTAAGAATGGGGGGCCAGCTTCTTTTTGGTGTTTGTATTCGGCAGGGTCTGTTTGTTTTGATACTTTACATAAGACTGTAAACACCAGGCGAGTTAAAAGCTTTAATTAAAAAAAGGTGGTGAGCTGGGGAGGAGAAGAAAAAGGGGGGAAAAAGCCTTTCAATTGACGCAGTGACTTAGAGAAGCAGCCCCAGACAGACAAGATAAATATAGCCCGGGAATCCAAGAAAACTAGAGGACAAAAAAATAAAAAATATGAACGGTATCAACCCACAGAACGCAGCAGCTCAGGGATGCGGCACCGCGCACTCCCGCAGAGCGCACCGATGGGCTGAAAGCGGCCCTCGCCCCTTTTCAGCGCCCTGCGGCAAGGCAAGGGAGGTGACAGCCTTGTCACCGCCGCCCCACACCCTGGCTTTGAAGTTCCTGGGTGGGGTATTTGACTGTTCTCACGGGCAGGTCCTCGGTGGCCCCCGCGATGCACCCGAGCAGAGCCGGGCGCTGGGGTTCGGGAGCCGCTGCTCCCGTCGGGAAAACCTCTAAAACCTCTAAAACCTCTCGGGATGCCCGAGGCGGGCACGGCCACCACCCCCAGCAGCTGCCGGGCCCTTGGAGGGGCTCTCGAAGTGAGGGGAGATGGGGGGACAAGAGGCAGGTGAGGGACAGAACGTGCGGCGGGTCCGGGCACAGCGCCGGACACCGCCCGGTGTGACAGAACCCGGATCTGCAACAACCACGGGGAAAGGGGAACGGCAGGAGGGAAAAATGGGGAAAGGAGAAAGGGAGGGAAGGAAAAAATAGGAAGAGGGAAGGAAGGAAGGAAGGAAGGAAGGAAGGAAGGAAGGAAGGAAGGAAGGAAGGAAGGAAGGAAGGAAGGAAGGAAGGAAGGAAGGAAGGAAGGAAGGAAGGAAGGAAGGAAGGAAGGAAGGAAGGAAGGAAGGAAGGAAGGAAGGAAGGAAGGAAGGAAGGAAGGAAGGAAGGAAGGAAGGAAGGAAGGAAGGAAGGAAGGAAGGAAGGAAGGAAGGAAGGAAGGAAGGAAGGAAGGAAGGAAGGAAGGAAGGAAGGAAGGAAGGAAGGAAGGAAGGAAGGAAGGAAGGAAGGAAGGAAGGAAGGAAGGAAGGAAGGAAGGAAGGAAGGAAGGAAGGAAGGAAGGAAGGAAGGAAGACCATGCCAGCCCTCCCCACCCCGTTCCTGGCACAGAATGGGTTCTGTGGTACTGCGGGTGTGGGGCAGAGGCCTCTCACCCCCCCGGACCCCTGGCCCAGCCTCCCCCTGTCCAACTCCCGCTTTTCCAGGCCGGGCGGCCACGGGGGGACACACGGGGGGTGTCGGGGTCCCACAGCGGGGCGGGGAAGCTGCGAAGGACGAGGACGGACGGGCTCAGAACTTTCTCAGAGCAGGGAGAGACGAGAACGAGCATCTCCCGTCCGTCCTGCAGCCAGCCCCGGCCCCGGTCCCGGCGGGCAGCGCTCCTGCCATGCTGACAGGGACACCCCACCGAGAGCTGTACTTTTGTTTGTTGCTTGTTAACAGAAAAGGCAGGTTTTTGTTTCTGTTCCGTGTCCTGGGGTTGGGGTGGTTTTTGGTTTTTGTGTTCCCTTGGGTTTGGGGGTTTTGTTTGGTTTTCCTGGAAGCCCTGAGGAAATGCAGGGTGTGTGCAGCGTGTCCGGGCCATGCCCCCGTCACTGCGTGCAGCCCCTCGCCCTTCCCGGTCCCTCGAGAGGAGGTAGGGGGCACCCAGGGCGGGGGCACAGCCCAGGGTAAGGGGCACCTTCACCCGGAGGAGCCGAACGCCCCTAGAGCCCGGCCCCAGCACAGCCCTGCCCGTCTCTGTCGGGGACCCCCACCCTCCTTGCCCCCGCGATGGGGCCGACAGGAGCCCCCCAGCCCCGGATTGCCGGGAAGCCGCGGGCAGTGAAGCACGGGGAAGGTGCAGAGCCCGGTGCTGCTGAGGAGGGCAGGGATTCCCCCAAAGCTCTCCCGGAGCTTGCCCGACCCCGGAGCCTCGGCGGTGCGGTGTGAGCGCGGCTGGGCTCCCGCTCCGCAACAGCTGGAAAATAGCCTTCGAGAGACCATAAAAGTTGATTATCCGGTGAGGAGCTGGAGTGGAAATTACCTAGTTAATTAGAGCGGTGGCTTTATTCTGCCTGTGAGTAAATGCCGAGGTGTAAATCCAAGGGAATTTAGGGGAATTAGCTGCCTGTGTGGAAAGTGCAGGAGCAGCTCCAGCATCTCGCCCCAGCCCCTGCTAATACTGGGGTCGGTGTAGAGTTGCTGAACTTTACCGTCACAACAGCTCCTGTTGTGTCTGCACGGATTAACTCCTCCGAGTCACGGGAGAAGCGGGGAAACGTTCCTCAGTCGCGACATCCGCGATTGTGCCCACTTGTGTCGGCGCCGGTACAGAGCGGGTGCGTGTCAAACGGGCGGACGCATCCTCTTGCTAAGATTAAATAAAAATGGTTTCAGGGAAATAATTTTGTACTTCTTTGAAGCTTTTCTGCCTCCACAGCTACAGATGAGCGAGCGAACGGCGATCCGGCCGTCGCCCCGCGGATCCGCTCCGGGAGAGGCGCCGGGTGCCCCTCGCAGCCGGGGACCGAGAGCCCTGCCCGGGACAGAACCACAGCCAGAGCCCGAGCATCCCCCGGCGGTTCCGAGCGACCGGGTCGGGCTGTACCGGCCGTGTCCCACCCAGCTGCGGGGGCGCAAACCGGGGCCGGATTTCTGGTTCTTTACAAAGGTGCTGTGGGTGTAAGTCAAAGACACAGGAGGAAGGTTTAGCTCACAGCTTTATTCTTTAATCTATTTTAATTTTATTTGTTTATTTTTTTTAACAAGGAGTCACGAACTATTTCTTTGCACAGGCCAAAAACTTTCCCGCAGCGACAGATAGTTTCATCCCTGGTTATGCTTCGGGCTGGTGGGTTTTTAAAGAACGGCTCGGCAAAACAAAGTCCAGGCACTCCGGGGAGGGAACGCAAAGCCAGTGTCACTCAGCGTCCTGGCGGGGCCTCGCTGGCCCGGGGAGCCGGACCAGAGCTCCGCAGGAGAGGGCTGAGGGGTCCAGCCAGGCAACAGAGAACATTGCCTCCACCATGGGAAACCGACAGGGCTTTTCCCTTTTCCTTTTTCCTTTTCCTTTTATTTTCCCTCTCCCATTTTCCTTTTATTTCCCTTTCCCTTTTTCCTTTTCCTTTTATTACCCTTTCCCTTTTTCCTTTTTCTTTTTTTTCCCTTTCCCCTTTTCATTTTCCTCTTCCCTTTTTCTTTTCCTCCTTTCCTTTCCTTTCCTTTCCTTTCCTTTCCTTTCCTTTCCTTTCCTTTCCTTTCCTTTCCTTTCCTTTCCTTTCCTTTCCTTTCCTTTCCTTTCCTTTCCTTTCCTTTCCTTTCCTTTCCTTTCCTTTCCTTTCCTTTCCCTCCCATTCTCTTCTCTTCTCTTCTCTTCTCTTCTCTTCTCTTCTCTTCTCTTCTCTTCTCTTCTCTTCTCTTCTCTTCTCTTCTCTTCTCTTCTCTTCTCTTCTCTTCTCTTCTCTTCTCTTCTCTTCTCTTCTCTTCTCTTCTCTTCTCTTCTCTTCTCTTCTCTTCTCTTCTCTTCCTTTCGACGACCACCATATTATTATGCTCTGGGCAGTTGTTTACCCTTACTTTCTCCCTAACTTTAACAAAATTGGAGGCTTTTATCACTGTTGTCTGGCAGTTTTCGATGGGGCCCGGGAAGGCTGTCCCCAGTCCCAGCCGGCGGGCGGAGGGGAGGGGGCTGCTCCTCGTGGGCAGGGGCAGCGCAGGAAGAGGGGCCGGGGGAGGGCAGGGGAAGGACGGGGCAGCGAGAGGACAGGGCCAGGGGCAGGGCGAGCCAGGGGCAGGGCCGGGCCAGGGGCAGGGCGAGCCAGGGGCCGGCACTCCCACCCCACCCGCGCATCCTCCCTCCCGTGGGAAGGGGCGGCGGTGGGGGGCGGCTGCTCCCCGTCCCTCCTTGCTGCGAACGGCAGCCGTGACCGAGCGCTCCTTTCCCGAGCCAAGGCTCGGACATTCACCCGCACCCGTTCCCTCTCGAGCATCCTCCGTGCCCCTCGGTCGTTCCCCGCCTCGGGCCGGGCCGGGCGCGGCAGCCGCGGGCTCTGCCCTCGCCACGAGCAGCTCATGAAATTTTCATGATCTCGCAAGAAAGTGGAAGCCAGGGTTTCCAACCCGTCTCTTTGCCCCCGTTGATGGGAAAGTATTCCCGCTTGAAGGGGATGGATGGGCGATGCTGGTCCCACCGCGGGCTGCGGGGTGGGACCCGGGCGGCCGCAGAGCGCCCTTTATCCTGCCTGGCTTGGGGAGAATTGGGAAAATCCGGAGGTTCCACGGGTATCATTCTTGTGGTTGTCGGCGGAGCAGTGAGACCCCGGCGGCACTGGGGGAAATGCGGCCGTGCTGGCTGAGCTGTTCCGGCCCGCCGGCTCCAGGAAAGCCTGCACAGGGCTAGGCGGGGGTTGCTGTTGGTTTTCCCCTTCCAAAATTGATGCCAGAACCCAGGGAAGGCCGGGCAGCGCCGGGCACACCGCCTGCGGCACGGCCAGCCTGGCAAAGGAGCAGCGACCTCTCCCCTCTCCTCCATCCTCCGCCAGCAGCTCCAGCGCGCTGGCAAAGCTGCCTCAAAGGCTTCGCTTGGAAAAAAAAGTGCTGGGGGTGTGAGCGGGAGGCACATGGGGGCCGCCGGGGTGGCGGCGATGTGCCCAGGCTGTGCCCTCGGGGTAGCGGCGCTCCCCCGGCGGCACGGCCAGGGACAGGCTGGAAATGGGGGAATCGCTGCAAACCCGGAGAAATTTGGTGCGAGCCTGCGTTTTGCAGGCAGTCATTCCACGCTGGGAGAGCGGGAGATGCAGCACCTCCCTTGGCTTCCGCTATTGCTCTGGGTATTTTGGCTTCCCGGCACCTCGGGGTTTGTTGTTTTGTTTTGGTTTGCTTCTTCCCGAGTGTGGGGAAAAGCTGGAAGGAGGGTTTGCTCGGAGGAGCGGCACAAACAGCCCCGCAGCCCGGCCCCGGCCGCAACCTCCCTCCCTCCTTCCCCGTACCGAGCTCCCCGCTCGTCATCCCGTTCCTAAAGTTCTCAGTGCCGAGCAAAGGGCAGGGTGTGGGGGTTCCGCTGCACCTCCACACTCACCTATTTGAAAGAGGGAAAACATAAATTTTTTAAAAAGGTGGCAGCAGGGAATGAGCCTTGTTGAAACTACGCGGAGAGCGTAAGGAAAAGAAATATTGCTGGTGTGCGGAGAGGTGACATTTGCAGGCTTTAAGTCTGCGAGGGGAGGCTGAAGCGAAGAAGGAAACGAAGCCAAACTCCCATTTTCGAGCCACCTCTCCCGGTGACCCGCAGTGGTTCCCGAGGAAAAGCCCCCGCACGCCGCGATGCCGCTTGCGAGGCGACTGCAGACCGGCGAGCAATAGTGCTGCTGGGGAATGTTTCTACAGAGATTGAGCTCCCAGATAAAAATAACCTTGGAAGAAAAAAAAAAAAAAGAAAAAAAAATAGACCGTTCAGATTTCTTCGGTTCGGTATCAGATCACTGCTTCACCCCTCGCCGCCCCCCCGCTGCCTCTGCATACCTGAGGTGCTGGATTATTGTCAGAGGACAGGCAGATGCAGTAATTGTTTTGTACAGCTTTGTTTATCTCCTGCTTCGGAGTTTACCTCAGGAATTCTCCCCCCTGTCCTATGTAGGTTAGAAATATCCCCGCGAAGGAGCGGGATAACGAATGGGAAGGTTAACGCTGTACCGGCAGCGAGCGGGCAGGTAACAAGGGGTTCAAGGAGATTTAAAGTTTTTATCGGTAACTTGGGTCCGCCCGGGAGCGAAATATTTGAAGTGCAGCACCTTGAACACGTTTAATTATGGGGTAGTAGTAAAGCGAGAGCTTCCAAGTAATTAGAAAATACTTCTTGGGAGACAGGCTAATCGCTTTTCATGGGGCTCTTGAAGAAATTAACCTCTGGGTGCTTGTTTGAGCAAAACAACTTTGGATCAGCCACTGCTGGTCTTCTCTGGTGAAACCGACCCGCTGCGAAATACAAAGAAAATAGGGAGATGAATTTAAAATTAAATACGAATGAAAGAATAAAGGAAAAGAAAACGGGAAAGAAAAAGGGATAAGAAAAAGGAAAGCAAAAAGGGAAAGAAAGAGGAAAGAAAAAGGAAAAGAAGAAGAGGAGAGAGGAAAGGCTCACTGTCCCTTTCCTTCAAGGTGGCGAGTGATGCGTGTCACCACAGGGAAGCCACCTCCAAATAGAAACGTCACTTAGGGGGAGAGCCTTAGGGCGGTCGGGGTGCGGCGGACACCGGGGCCGAGCCATCCCCTCCCGACCCTGCTCGGCCCTCGGCGCAGCTGCTCGGGGTGCGCCCCGTCGGGCGGTGGCACCGAGCGGGCCCGGACAGGATCTCGGGTGGGCAGAGGGGGAGGACCCGTCCCCGCCTTCTCGCTCCCCTCTCGTGCTCCTCGAGCCCCGCAACCTGTTCAGCCCCCCCAGCTCTTCGTCCATCCAGTAGCACCTTGCTCCCTAATTTTGTTCCGGGGTTATTTCTCCCTAAAGACGAGCAAAGCGGCTGCGGCAGCTTTGCCGTCCTAGAGAGGCAAGGGCTTTTGCGGGGTCCAGAGGGTGCCGGGCCGGCGTTTTGGGGGGCAGCACGGCGCCGCGGTGCCGTTTGGGGAGCGGTCAGGGCAGATCAAAAGCTCCTGTCCGGCTGCGGGAAGGACGAGTCAATTACGGCCGAACCGCGCTGCGGGGAGGGGACGCAACCCCCGAGCAGCCCGCGGGCACCGGGCCGGGCCTGTTCCGCCCCCCCCGGACCCCTTTGTATCGCCGCCGCTCGCTTAATATTATTTATGCGTTTCTGCAAGGAATTGTGGGATGCCGGCCCCCTCCCCGGTAAACACCGGGACAATCAAGCCCCCGGTTACTCCGGGCCGGTCGGGACCGGGGGGCAGCGGCGGGCGGGGGGCAGCCCCGCGGCGGGGCACCCCCAGCTCCCCCCCGCGCATCCCCGCGGCGGCGGCCGCGCCGGGCCCGTCCGGGGGAGGGGCGTGGGCGCTGTCACTTACCGGGGCGCCCCGCACCACGTGTGCGCTCGCCCGGCCTTCCATTGGCCCGAGGCACGTGTCGGAGCGCCCGGGCCGGCGACGTCAGCGGCGGGGGCCCCGTTAAAACCTAAAGGACAACAACCCGAGTGGAAGTGCCCGGGCGCGGCGGTGGCGGCGGCCGCCGGGGCGTAGCGCGGCGCAGGGCGGGCGGCAGGGCAGGGCGGGACGCCCCCCCAGCCGCGGCGGCCCCCGCATGTGCGGGCGCGGGGCGGCGCGGGGCGGCGCGGGGCGAGGCGCTGCCGGCCGGAGCCCCGCGGGGCGCCCCTCACCGCCCTGCCCTCCGCGGGACACCGGCTGCTGAGAGCCCGCCTACACCCCGCCCCGACACCGGCGCTTCGTTTTTTCTCTTGCACCCCCCCACCTCCGCTCCACAATTATTATTATTTTTATTATCGCTAATTTTTTCCTCCGCGGATGAGGCGCGGCGGCGGCGGCGGCGGCGGCCGGGGCAGCAGCAGGCGGCAGCGCGCCGCGGGACCGAGCGGCTGAGCGGCGGCGAGAGGCGGCGAGCGGCGGCGGGAGGACCGGAGCCCCTGTGTTTTCATTTTTTGTCAAAGTTGGAAGTGGTGCAGGCTCGGCTGCTGGCTTGCGGGTCTCCCTGCGTTTGTCTCTTAATTTTTTTTTAATTACTCTTAATTTTAAATTTTTTTTTCCTTTTTTTCTTTTTTTTTTTCAAACTCTGGATTTTGAATGCCGGGCGAAGCCAGGAGAAACGAAAGCAAATAGACACCTGTGTGTGCGTGTATATATATATATATATATATATATATATAAATATATATATTTAAAAATTAAAATAAAGAACAACCGACTGCAGCAGCAACAACAGACAGCGCTCGGCAGCGCCCGGTCGGCGGCGGGCGGGCGGGCAGCGGAGCCGTCGGCGGGGCGAGCATGGAGGAGGGCGGCCGGAGCCCCCGGGAGGAGGCGGCCGAGCCGCAGGAGTCCGGCGGCGACGCGGAGCCCGGCGGCGGCGGCGGGCGGCGGGGGCTGCTGCTCCCCCCCGGTGACCCCCCGCACCCCCACCCGCACCCGCACCGCATCACCAACTTCTTCATCGACAACATCCTGCGGCCCGAGTTCGGGCGGAGGAAGGAGGCGGGCGGCCCCGACGGAGAGCCCCGGCGGCCCGGCGCGGAGAGCCGCCGCAGCCCCGCCGCGGCGCCGGCCCCCGGCGCTCCGCTGCCCGGCGGCGGGGCGGGCTCGCCGGGCCGGGGGGAGGGCGGCCCCGCCGGGCTGGCCCTGCACGGCGCCGCCAAGAAGGGAGGGGACCCCGCGGCGCTGGAGGCGGCCCTGAAGGCGCGGGGGCTGAGCGGCGGCGACCTGTCGGTGAGCTCGGACTCGGATAGCTCCCAGGCCAGCTCCAACGCCGGGAACCAGCCCATGCTGTGGCCCGCCTGGGTGTACTGCACGCGGTACTCGGACCGGCCCTCCTCAGGTAAGCGCTGCCCCGCCGCAGCCCCGCTCCCCGCGGCCGCAGCCCCTGCCCCGGGCTCCCCGGGCCGCCGCCGCCCGCCCGCCAGGCCGGGAAGCGGCGGGGAAAAGACCCGGCTCCCCTTTCCCTCTCCGTCTTCTTCTGGTTATTATTTTTTCTGTTTGTGTTTTGCTTTTTGGGGTTTTTTTGGAGGGTGGGCGAGTTGCTTAAAATGGCCTGGAAATGCTTGAAGAGGCAGGGTGGGCTGGGGGTGCGCGGAGCCGCAGGGACGAGGAGGGAGCGGGGGTCCCTCCCTCTGTCCCCGCCGCCGCGGCGGAGCTGAGGCCGCCTGGGCTCGGGGCATTTCCCACCGACTGACGAGTTTTATCAAAGAGGGAGGAAAAAACAAACTGTCTTCGGGCTCCCCGCTCATCCTCCCGGCGAGCTCTCCTTTTCCCTGCCGGGAAACCCCCCCTGCGTTGGGTTTTGGGAAGGGGAGGTGGCATTTCCATAGGCCTCGCCTTGTTTTGATGAGTCTTTTTTTTGGCCAAAAACAATCCGCGCTCGTTTATTTCTCTAAAAGGGGCCTCCGAGCCGCCGCCGTTTCTTTTCTTTCTTTAATTTTCCCCCCATATGCTGTAGGTCAGCTCTGTGGGGGCCGGAGAACATTTCCAAGAGCCGGGAAACTTCTTTGGCAGAGTCCGTCCCTTGGCAAGGGCTTAGGGCAGAACGTCCTGAAATTATCTTAAAAAAATAATAAAAAATTAAAAATTAAATTTAAAAAATTAAAAATAACAAGCAGGGGGTAAAATGTCCTTTCGCTACCGCGGGGACAGGAGGGCTGGCTCCGGCAGATCGGTAAAACCCCAGTTAAAAACAAGTAGAAAACACTGGAGGAAAGCATGGGAAACATCAGGCAGGAGATCTGCTCCCGAGGAAAAGAAAAAAAAAAAATATGGGTCTTTCTCTTACAAAAGCGGCGAGATAGGATTTTCACCCGGGAGTCGGCTAGCTGAGGAAGGGATCGTAAAACGAGATGAAAATTAGTTCGTAATATCTGAAAACAAACTCTTACTCAGAGGTAATATTCAGAGCTGAATTGGAATTTACTCCATTGTTCTCCAGTGCTCTCCTTTGTTAATATTTAATTAACATACATCCTCACAATGGCTCGGCCCGGGCAGAAAAGGCTCCTTGTGCTGCCGAGAATAATATTCCCGAGAATAATCCCGGCGATTCGGATCGGGCCGTGCAGCGCCATATGGGCACTGCAGCGGAGAGGCGGAATGCTTCTGGCCAAGTAAACTGCAAGAGGATTTCCATTATCACTTAAAAAAGAAAAGAAAAAAAAAAGAAAAAAAAAAAAAAAGAAAAAAAAGTATAGAGGTTTTCTTAAAAAAAATAAATCTGTTCAGGGTATAAAATTTAGCTCCGTGCCCCTGGTGCAAGCTTTCCCTGCCGGGCATTCCCGGGACACAGAGGCTCGGGAGCTGCGTTTCTGAATGGGAGAAAGGGGCCGGGGGAGCGCAGGGGGGGCAGCGAGCGGGGCGCGGGGGCTGCGGGGGCTGCGGCTCCCGTTCCGCCGCCTCCCGAGCATCCCCGGCAGCGGAGGCACAAAGCGGGCTCCGTTCCCCCCGGGGGGGTGGTGCTGCTGCCGGGCCCGGTGCCCCCCGCGCGGGAGCCGTGCCCGCAGCAGAGCGCGGCGGTGTCGGTGCCTCTCCCCTCTCCCGGCCGTAGGTCCCCGCTCCCGCAAACCAAAGAAGAAGAACCCCAACAAGGAGGACAAGCGGCCTCGCACCGCCTTCACCGCCGAGCAGCTGCAGAGACTCAAGGCCGAGTTCCAGACGAACCGGTACCTGACGGAGCAGCGGCGGCAGAGCCTGGCCCAGGAGCTCGGGCTCAACGAGTCCCAGATCAAAATCTGGTTCCAGAACAAACGAGCCAAGATCAAGAAGGCGACGGGCAGTAAGAACTCCCTGGCAGTGCACCTCATGGCCCAGGGGCTCTACAACCACTCCACCACGGCGAAAGACGGCAAGTCGGACAGTGAATAGCCAAGGGAAAGGGGGGGGGTGGGAGGGAAGCGAGGGAGGGAGGGGGGAGGCAGGGGTGGGGGGGCCGTTTGCAGTCAAAGTTTATACAATGCAATAATTTAATTAAAAAAAAAATAAAAAGAAACATAAGGGCCAGTGTATAAAGATTATACCAGCATTAATAGTGAAAATATTGTGTATTAGATATAATTCTGCAATATTCTATGTATATATAATTTACAGGTAAGGTGGTGTAAAAATCCAAGATATCTGATTATAAAATATTTTTTTTTTGGTTGGTTGGTTTTGGTTTCGGGGGTTTGGGCTTGTGGTTTGGTTTCGTTGGCTTTTTTTTTGTTTTGTTTTGGTTTTTTTTTTTGGTTGTATGAAGTTTTAGATGCTATCTTTAAGAATTTTTTTTTAAAGCTTAAGTTACTTTTTGATAGACTTAAGCGCAGTTTTAATGGACATTGGACGCTGTTTTTTGAAATTCAAAAAAAAAAATTAAAAACAACTTTTGCTGAAGTCCAAAGATTTTTATTGCTGCATTTCACACGACTGTGAACCGAATAAATAGTTCTCCTATTTGTTCTATGAGTTTTAACTTTTTTTTTCACCCCACCCCTAACCTTTTCTTTTGGTTTTTTTTTTTTTTTCCCTTTTTAATTTTCTTTTTACTTTTTCTTTTTTGGGTGTTTTTTTTGGGGGGGTGTAGTCTTTTTGTAATTTTCTTTTTTTGGAGTTGGGGTGTCTGGGGCTGATTTTTGGGGATAGACGTGGACAATTTAATTTTAAAAGAAAGAAAAGATATAAAAGTAACGATAGGGAAACAAAATCTCAAAGCACCGTCTTGAAACATGCCCGGGGTCCTTCCCTGAGCCTCTGCTCCTTCATCACCGCCAACGAGAGCCACGGGCGCCCGTGAATGCGGGATGCAGGCGTGGATGCTGGCTAGAGATGGGGTCAGCACCCCCCTCCCCTTCCAGCTCGTTGGGATAACTTCGGGAACCCCATCCCCGAAAAGCGGGAGCTGCTCCCTCACGGCCCCGCTGTCCCTCCGCCGAGGGCAGCCGAAGGACGGGACCCGGCTCCGCTCCGGCATCACCTCCCCGAAACATTTGGGAGCGTTTTAGCCCCCCCCCTTTCCCCCCAAAAAAGTCCCGTTTTTAGTTGTCCCTTCCCCTCCGCAGCGCGGTCCCCGCTAGCGCGACGCTGCCGTTCGGGTGGGTGTTTGTCCCCACACCCCCCTTCCTCACGCACACCCCTCCCTGAAATCGGCGTTTTTCGGGGGTTCGAGGCGCTGTGCTGCGTTGAACCCGTTTGTCCCCGAGCGTGGGGTCCCTGTCCCCGCTCCGGAGGGGGATTTGTCCCGCGTGGGCCTGGGTGTGCGTGGGCGGCTGCTCAGGAACGGATTCTCCTGCGACGCTGTTTGTGTGGGGGGGGTGGGGGGAAAACTTCTCGCTTTGCCTTAAAACCTCTTTATTTTGCAGCTCTAATAGATACACACTGTACATAGTAGTATAAAATTTAAAAAAGGAAAAAAAAAAAGGGAAAAAAAAAAGGAAGGGAAGAATCCAGCTATAAAATAAAAACTGTAATTTTAAATTCTGTGAATAACCATCAGCTGCTTAGGGGCCAGGATTAAATGACTTTGCCTTTTAGCAAGAAAGCAAAGGATTTTTTTTTCTTCTCTCCAGTTTATAAAACATGTGCATTTTACAATTGCAGTATCAAATATTTATAATCGGATGAAATATGAATGTTTCTATTTACAACTGTGTTCTCAACATTGTGAACATTCTCGCTGCATTTTGTGTGTTTTGATTCTCGAGGACTGCATTAAATAATAATAATTAAAAAAAAACCCCAACCAAAGAACCCATTTTATTATGAAATCCAACCCGTGTCACCCAGACGTTACAATGGAGCTATTCGGGAATATATATCCCTAAATGTTCCTACAGCCTTCAGACCGCACATCTGAGCCTTGGAGCTGGAATTAGAACTATGTCGTAGTTTTAATTCTTTACAGGGGTGCGGGAGGGGGTAAAATCGGTGGCGATTTATGAGAGAGGTGGTTTTGCAGCCAGGCGTTTCATCAGCCCTTTGACTTAATGAGGAAACTTTGGGGGATTCATTCCTAGGCTGAAGGAGAGGACGAACGCCAGCCGGCCCGAGCCCCTCTCGGGCACTCCTCCTCCCGCTCAAAAGGAGCTGAAAACGGACAGGAAAATCTCTTTAATCTCACGTACTGTCAACAGGTTTCACCTTTTCAAGACTTTAAATACCCGGTGGTGCGATGCTCTGACAGGCTGCGTTTGGAAAAGCTCTGCTAGGAAAACACGTAACCCTGGAGCTCGGGAAGAGGGGATATGGAATATTGCCGATGCCACGCCACGAAACCAGGCACCCTGTAAAATACTTGGCAGCCCCGGGAAATGACAGTACCGCGATTTTAGGACAGGCTGGACAAAAATAAAACGATCATCCGCCTTGCTGCGACAAAGGGCACAAGAGCTCCGAAATAGCTTTCCGCAGGCAGGAGAGGGAGGAAGGGCAGAGCCTCACTCACCCTCAGGGTTGCTCCTGCTGCAGGGGACACGCTCCCAGATAAAACCAAGGAGAAGGGGGGAGGGGGGGGGGGGGCGAGGGGGAAGTGTATTCAAAATTTTATTTTGTACTTTATTTTTCTCAAGCTGCTACTTTGGGATATATTCTGCAAGGGGGAAAAAATTCTCCAGGAGCGGAGCTGCCGCTGGGACAGTGCACCAAGGGCTTCACCTGCCCGGAGGACCTGGGGCCAGGGCTGAGTGCAGGGATGCTCCCAGGATACTGTGGGCTCCTGCTTCCCATCTCGATTTATTTCCCCAGCCTCTCTGGTTTGCGTGCTTTTGAGATCTATATATATTTATTTCTTTTTTTGTCACCTCCGTTAATGGAGGCAGGTGATTTATAATCCCTTGGGAGAAAATCGATGGCAGTGGGCGCTTAAGAAGAGTTTTAAATCTGGTTTGAAAAATAGCTTCTGTTGTCCGACTGTACAAAATGGCACCGTGGGTGTGTTACACGAGGGTGGCTAAGTCCCGTGGAGATATTATTTGTATTTTTTAGAAGGTCACTAAACCTGCAGTGGGGGAAAAATTGGCCCTGCTCCTGAGAGTGCAGGCAGAATTGGAGTTTCCACCTGTCCTCACTCAGCCTGGTAAGAAAAACTGGGAACAGAAAACAGATGTGTGACACCAGCAGGAATACGTAGTTTTGGGTTAAAAAAAAAATTAGCAGTGAAACTTCTCCAATCTAGTCCAGTCTGTGGAGCAAGGACCGACCCTATCTCGCTGCTGCTTGGATTTTATCCAGACCTGAACACAAAATATTTGCCATTGGTAAGCCGTGCCTTCGGTGGGAGCAGAGTTCCTCACACGAGCCGTACTCCTCACCTCTCTCCGATATTTTGGGGAGCGTTTGCAGCGGAGAGGCGCAGGTTCGGAGGGACTCCGCCACCCTCGGAGCGGCTGCTGCTCCCCGAGCACCTCCCGAACGCGCTCCCACGCCCGGGCAGCGGCTCCCCGCTGGCTCGGGAAGCACCGCACAGCTGAATTAGCCCTCGATAATTTAAAATGTCAAATTATTTGAACGGGAGGAGCTACCGCAAAAGCTCCTTTTGCAATTTTAGCAAAGCAACAAGCCCTTTCTGAAGCAGCCTTGTTGTTTTGGAAAAGGCAGAACCCCAACCCACAACAGCCCCGAAGCCGAGCCAGAGCCTCCCCCAAAATGCGGCTGCACCGGGGCAAGGGCAGGGGCAGGGCTGGCCCTGGAGTGACACGGCTGGCAGCGGGTTTGTCCTGGCAGGCAGCTCTCCCCGAGATCTCCCTCCCCCATCCTGCGGGGCAGGCTCCTTCCCCTCCAGCCAGGGTGGCAAAATTCAGTTAAAAAAAATAAAAAAATTAAAAAGGGAAAAAACTAACTAATCAAACGAAACAACCAACCCAGAAAAGTATTTCAGGGCCGAGCAAAAATACATCTGCACTTGCCCGCGCCAACCAGCCCCTCCGTGTAATTAATTAAGTGTATTTTTCCCGTAACTCTGTTCAATGAGCATCTGAGCACTGAGGTTTAGTGAAGGTGTTTCTCCCCTCCTCTCCCTGCTAACGCAGGATGTGGCACATGCATTGTACAAACCCACACCCAGGCACGATATATGCAAATGTCCGCGCCATTGATTGTGAAATGCATATCAGAGTTAGAGGGGGAAACTATTTAGCCAGCTCGGGTTTGTGGAGGAAAAAAAAAAAAAAAAAAAAAGTAATTCTGTATCCCGCTGATTTAATATCCGACCGCCACATTCAATCCCCGCCCATGCAGCTATCAAAAGTACCCCTGGGATGTTTGGATATCATCTCCAAACTAACATCTGTGATTATGAAACGCTCAGAAGGGGAAGGTTAATAACAATTTGTTTCAAAGGGCCATGAGTCAATTTTATAAACAAATTCGCGTCGCCTTAAAAACCAACAAACCAACAAACAAACAAGCAGCGTGGAAGCTGGCACCCACGGGCAGGGGCCGGACCTGGGGGCAGGATTTGTGCCCGCTTCCCGCAGGGATGGAGCCGAGGCAGCCTGGGATGGCCCGGGAGCAGCAGCCGGGGATGCTGGGGTGTGCTGGGGGAGAAGTTTGTGCAGTGACAGCCCGGGGGATGCTCCGTGGCTGCGGCAGAAACGCACCCAGACACATTTGGGAAGCGTAAGGTGGTCCCGGGTTTCTGTACGGAAAGTTGGGACGGTCCCTGACAGCAGAGCTGGAGTCTGTGGAATAGCAGAGGGGGCAGGTCTGGGCTGTGCAGAAAAATATTTGCAGGGTTAGGGAGGGGTATCCATGCCCTGGGCTCACCCCTCGCACACACCGAGACCAGCCTTGCAGCTAAAACCAGCGCTAGCTCGCCCTCAGTCTGCTCTGGCGCGTATTTTGGGACCCTTGGCAAACTCGGGCGAGGCTGCCGGCCAAAGCCTGGCCCGGCACCGGGAATAAGCGGCCTGGTTGAGGCCAGGCACGGAGACACGGCCGAGCCGGCAGCTCCAGCGCCAGGTACGGCTGGAGCCCGGCGGCAGCCGCTCTCCTGCTGCCCTCCCCTGCCCACCGCCCTGCCCCGACCACCCTGTCACCCTGCCACCCTGTCACCCTGCCACCCTGTCCCCCTGCCACCCTGTCACCCTGTCACCCTGTCCCCGCCTGCTGCCCGGCCCTGCCTGCCCGCGGCTGCCACCCTCGCTTGCTCTGGCCCCACCGTCTCCTCGACCTGGAAAGAAATTTAAATTTGGCGTTTGACACATTTTAACGTCTTGAAAAATAAATTTTAAAAAGAGATTAAAAAGAAAAAATAATTTTAAAAAAAGGAAGGCAAAACAGCGAGTCTCACACACAGACACACCGGGCTGAGCCGCGTCACTGCGGGGCCGTGCGTGGGAAGCCACGGGAGCGGGGGGACAGGACCCACTCCCCGCGTGTCCCCGGGGCTTCCCCTGAGGGAGGGCTCCGTCCTCGTCCTCCCCGGTTCCCCTCCCAGGAGAACGGGGGGAAAAGTGTCCCCGCAGAGCTCCGGTGCTCGCTGCGTCAGGCGGGCTGGACGGAGGGTGGGCTGCGGCCGGCTGTGACCGTATTTCTTGGAGAAAGAGGAGAAAATATCGATACAGTTTCTCCTCCTAAAGAAACCGCTTTTTCCAGCGCTGTCTTCCCCCGGGGATGGAGCCAGGGCAGCCGGACGGGCCCAGGAGCAGCAGATCGCAGGGTGCTGGATGCGGCCCCGGCAGGGACGGCCCCGGCTCGGCGGGACCCCTTCCCCTCCCTGCCCCGGGAGTCCCGGGCCGGCCCCGCTCGCCTTCACCTTCCCAGGGCCCCGGGACCGAATTGCTCCCGACTCGCTGGGTTTGCAGAGGGCT